>NC_086068.1:44608283-44908283 GCF_947568885.1 Cydia strobilella | reverse complement strand
GGCCATGGACGCCCATCAAGACTGTTGAGGCTCCTGACCGCGTGTCTGGAGCAGGGCCGCTTTCCAAGGGACTGGAAGACTGGGAAGCTAGTGCTTCTGCATAAACTCGGGCGGCCGGCTCACTCGCCATCTGGTTACCGTCCTATAGTCTTGCTTGATGAGGTGGGCAAGCTCTTCGAGCGGATAATCGCAGCTCGCCTCATCAAGCACCTGGAGCGCGTAGGGCCGGATCTTGCCGACTACCAGTTCGGCTTTCGTAGGGGCCGCTCGACGGTAGATGCCATATTGCGGGTTCGGGCCATGGCTAAGGAGGCTGTGTCCCGGGGCGAAGTCGTCTTGGCGGTGTCATTAGACATCGTTAACGCCTTTAACACCCTGCCCTGGGAAACCGTAAAGGAGGCGTTGCGGTACCACAAGGTCCACACTTGTCGCGAATCATAGCCGCCTACCTCAGCGAGAGGGCTGTAGTCTGGCCAGGGCGACAGGACTGGAGTCGAAGGAGTATGTCGTGTGGAGTTCCGCAGGGGTCGGTCCTAGGGCCACTCCTGTGGAACATAGGTTATGACTGGGTCCTACGGGGGGAAAACTTGCGTGGAGTAGACGTCACGTGTTACGCTGACGATACGCTCGTGACGGCCAGAGGACCCAGTTACCGCGACGCAGCTGTGCTCGCGACGGCGGGAGTCGCCCACTGTGTGGCCCGAATCCGGCGTCTAGGGCTAGAAGTGGCGCTAGCGAAGTGCGAGGCCATTTGTTTCTTCGGCCCGCGAAGAGCGCCTCCAGGCGGCGCAGAAATTATTGTGGGAGGTGTTCCAATTGCTGTCAAGCCGACGTTACTCTACCTCGGCGTCTTGCTTGACAGCAAGTGGAACTTCGAGGCTCACTTCAAGCGTTTAGCGCCCAAATTACTGCGCGCAGCGGCGGCCTTTGGGCATATACTGCCCAACCTGGGAGGGCCCAAGGCCTCATGTCGCCGCTTATACACGGGTGTGGTGCGCTCGATGGCGCTTTACGGTGCCCCAGTATGGGCGGATTCCCTCAGCAGCCACAACATTGCCCAACTGCGACGACCGCAGAGGGCAATGGCGCTGAGGGTAATCAGAGGATACCGCACAGTGAGCGCGGCGGCCGCGTGCGTGCTGGCCGGTTCTCTGCCCTGGGACCTGGACGCGAGGGTCCTCGCGGCGCTGTACCAGTGGCGCGGGGAGGCGCGAGCCCGAGGTGACCCGAAAGCACCTCAGGAGGTGGCGAAGCGGCACACTGAACTGCTAGAAGACGCGACGGAGATGTGGGTGCAACGGCTAGAGCGGCCGAAGGCTGGCTCCCACACTATAGAGGCGGTACGACCAGTCCTCCGTGACTGGGTTGAAAGACGCTCCGGTGTCCTTACCTTCAGACTAACGCAGGTACTGTCGGGGCATGGCTGTTTCGGCAGATACCTGCACAAGGTTGCCCAGCGGGAACCGACACCGGAGTGTCACCAATGCGGAGCCGGCGTAGACTCGGCCCAACACACATTGGCTGAGTGCCCAGTTTTTGGCGAGGAACGGGAGGAGTTGGTCGCCCAAGTAGGGCTAGACCTTTCGCTGCCAGCCGTAGTTCAGGCCATGCTAGGCAGCGAAAGTGCGTGGGAGACTGTGCTCACGTTCTGCGAGCACGTCATGAGAGATAAGGAGGCGGCCGAGCGCGAACGGGAAGTCCAGGCCGAGGCTGACCCAATGCGCCGCCGTAGAACCAGACGCAGGCGTGCTGCGCACGACAGACGCTTGCCACCTTAACATCGACCTCCGGGTGGCAGACACGGGGGCGTCTGTCACCCATAGGGAAGAGGTCCTCGGGTTGGAAGGCATGTCAAGTGTTCGGACATGCCCTTAATGGTGGTTTCGGGCAAACATCCGCCCGGTGATGGGCCCTAACGGGCAGCTGCTGGTAGGGTTGCGGATGAGTGACGCCGCGTGCCCGTGACTCCACCCCAAAGGCAGAGAGACGAACACCCCAGGTTTTTTTAGTGAGTAGAAATCTCACATATCCTCAGTGCCTCCCCCTGGCGCTGGGGAATCTTTCGAAGATTTTTCCTGGGCAAAAAAAAAAAAAAGGTTAAAACTGGGACCCCTAACAACTGGGTCCTACGCGGGGCCACTCTGCAGGGGGTCAGTATTACATGTTACGCTGATGATACTCTCGTGTCGGCCCGTGGCAGGACCCACAGGGAGGCCGCTTACCTAGCCACAGCAGGGGTGGCACTGGTGGTCCACAGGATCCGTGCTGTAGGCTTAGAAGTGGCCCTGCATAAATCAGAGGTTCTGGTTTTCCACGGGCCTCGAAATAAACCACCGGATGGGACACTGATAACTGTGGGAGGAACTTCCATCGCCGCCGGGTCGACGATGAAGTACCTGGGACTCGTTCTCGACGGCAGGTGGAAGTTTGAGGAGCACTTCCAGCGCCTGGCTCCAAAATTGCTGGCTGCAGCTGGAGCCCTTGGACGGATCCTCCCTAATCTAGGCGGACCAGGAGGAGCCTGCAGGAGGCTATACTTGAGTGTGGTGCGCTCAATGGCGCTCTACGGAGCGCCAATATGGGCGGGTACCCTGAGCTCTCGGGGTGCGACCCTGTTGCGCCGTCCGCAGCGGGCCATAGCTCAGGGTGGCTCGAGCGTACCGCGACAACTCGCACGCAGCAGCTGGCCTCCTAGCCGGGAGCCCGCCATGGGACCTTGAAGCTAAGGTTCAGTCCGCGGTTTATTGGCGAGTGCTGGAAGCAAGGAAGGAGGAGAACTGGCCCGCCCCACGTGAGGTCCGCCAGTGGCGTGAAGAGGCGCGAGACGCCCTCTACCAGCAGTGGTCAGAGCGTCTAGAAATCCCGGGTGCTAGCCGGGACCTAGTGGCCGCTGTGCGGCCTGTTCTTAAGGAATGGGTCGAACGCAAGCACGGCGCACCCTCCTTCCATCTCTCACAGCTCCTAACGGGGCACGGCTGCTTCGGTTGGTACCTATGTGAGAGGTTAAGAAGAGAGCCGACGACGGCGTGCCACCACTGCAACGGAGGAGCCGTAGATACGGCCCAACACACGCGCGAAGAATGCCCTGCGTGGGCGGAGCCCCGCGCTATCCTGTCCGCAGCTGTGGGAGGAGACCTCTCACTGCCGGCGCTAATACGCCGCATGGTCAGCAGTGAGGTGGTATGGGCGGCAGTAGCCACCTTTAGTGTCACCGTCCTGACACAAAAGGAGGCTGCAGAAAGAGTGCGCGAGGACGATGCAAATTCGCTCCCTCAGCGCCGTAGGAGGCCAGGCCGGCGGCGAAGGGCCTACGCAGCCCGAATGATGCCGCCTTAACGGGGACCTGCGGGTGATGGGCCGGGAGTTCCATCACTCGCCTGAAGAGGTTCTGAGCTGGAAGGCCCTCAAGTGTTCCGAGGCGCCTTCAGCGGAGTAGGCTGCTGGAGCAGTCCCAAAAGACGAGCCCGCGAGGGCAACGCCGGCGGGGTATCGGAGGCCTAAAGTCACGTTCCCGAAACCCCGCCCACAAAGCGTGCGGCGGAACACCCCAGGGGGTTTAGTCCGTGGGAGTCGGACATACCCACCTTAGGCTTCTCCCGGGCCGGTGGGATCCATTACGGATTCCCCCTGGGTAAAAAAAAAAAAAAAAAAATGGGACCCCTAACAAAACGAACTATTGCCAGAAAAGTGGATTAGGTTAGGTTAGAACTGCGACCCCCAAGAAAACGAACTGTTACCAGAAAAGTGGATTAGGTTAGGTTAGAACTGAGACCCCTCAAGAAAAAGAACTTTAATAATGAAATGAAATGAAAGCATTTATTTCGGATACAAATAATCCATATTATGTTAGTAGTAGCTTATATTAGGTGTGTTAGTAGAAAGTATAATTATAATTACAATTGACATGCACGGACATCCAGTGAGCGAGGATAGGGCGGTCCATCCTCTCGGCGATCACCTTCAGGAGAGTGTTGGCAGGGGGGTGTCACTTCGCAGTTTAGGTACATTTGACCGGCGCGCCTCCCGGGCAGGCGTATGGCAATGGGCTGCCGCTCGACTCGCGCAAAATAGAAAATACATAATGCCTTCGAAACCTAAATCTATAGATATTGTTCTGTTTACAAATGTCTGAATAAGCGGAGGAACAAGGAAGCAGAAATTATTATTTTTTAAATTCCTGACTATATTGACCGATATATTTTCAAAGGAATAAGTACTTCTGTGGCATACCTACTTCCGTGAGAACCAGACATACTCTCCGTCAGTCATAATCTCCGGATAAATAGTTATGTTTACAGAATCAACGTTTGTAATTCCTACATATTTATCTTAAAAATAATAAATCAGTAGGTATAGGTACAAAAACTTGTCGAGTGACAACCCCGTGCCGACACTCACAGCTCGGTCATAAAACTGCGGCGCGCAAAGAAGATTCACGGTTCGTGCGCGGTTATAAGTTTCAATTTTGCTTGCAGGCGGCTAGTAAAGGTATAATTTTATACCTAAATCTGACTTTCGTGAAGGAGTGAATTTTCTGTACGCTAGTACTATTAGTTATTCTGTGGTGTTGGTACTGCCCCGCACGCATTCGCCCAGGGACGCCACCCGCTTGCGCAGCACGGCTTGAAAACCGTCGGTTCTCCACGCGGCGAACATTCCTGACGCGCTTCAGCGCTAGGGCAGCTCCAACAACCCCCTGAAGGCGTTATTGTACTGGACGCGCAGAGCACTGTAGGTTTTTTTGGTGTAGTCACTCCACAGGTTGCACGTGTATAGGTTTTGGCAATATGTTTTGAACAGGGTTATTTTCACCTCAGGAGAACAACGCGCAAACCTGCGAGAAAGCATGTTACACCTTACCGACAGTGCTATGGGATATGTTTTAGTGCCAGACTTGAACAGTAATACCACACTCTTTTATACATTATAGTTTAGTCCGTGGGCCACAGCGTATCTGTCACATATATCAAGCAGAATCCTAAGGCCGTTGACTGAGGGGCTTAACAGCACCATGTCGTCTGCGTAGCTTATGTTGTTAACAAAACAACCATCCACCGAACATCCGACACCCGCGCTGCCGAGCTCCTCAATCAAGCCGTTAATGTACATGTTGAATAAAGTGGGCGAAATTAACCCCCCCCCCTGTCTAACTCCGCACTCCATTTTATATACATCGGAGTATCCCCCCGCCCATCGAACTACGTTTGATTGGTTGTCATACCAGTACTTTAAAAATTTTATGACTTCAGCTGGTAAACTTGAGCTCACGCGTAACTTGTTCCACAACACTTGGTATGAGACTAGGTCAAATGCCTTCGACAAGTCCAAAAAGCATGCGTATACCGGCGTGCTCCTGTCAGTGTAATACCGAACAGTGTGCTTGAGACATAGAACCGCTGACTCAGTGGATAGTCCCGGTCGGAAACCGAACTGGGCGTCATGTCATGCAGGTTAATATGCTTGTTCATATACGTGTTAAGCACACTGTCCAGTACCTTCACCAAGATACTAGCCAGAGAAATTGGCCTATAATTGGACTTATCGGAGGCATCACCTGTCTTATTTTTTATGATGGGTACGACTATAGTCTTCATGAGGTCGTCCGGTAAGTAGTTGTGGCGTAAGCAGAATGTATGAAACATGGCAAGGACTAGGGAGAAGAGAGAGAGAGAGAATATCGTTATTCGGAAATTTAAAAATTGGAATCTTTAAAATAGGAATCACGTCAATTCGGAATTATAAAATTAGAAATAAGGGCAATTCAGAATTCATGATTTAAAAAATCGTAAATGTTAAATTCGGCGTTTATCACCGTCGGAATTGCTATAATCGGAATTATGTGGTTCGGAATTTAAAATTTCGGAATAATGGCAATTCGGAATTCGTGATTTCAAAAATCGTAATTGTTAAACTCGGTGTTTGTCACCATCGGAATTGTTATAATCGAAATTATGCAGTAAACGGAAATAAAACATGGAAGCCGCCTTTCAGAACATTACCGTTCAAATCTCAGGTTCAAATTCTCGGGACAATTAGCACACACACAATTACGCCTACATTTAAGAAAGAGCCCAGCGAGCTCTCTTAAAGGTCATGCTATACCTACCTTTCCGCTATCCCACTACCGAATTATATAACATGACTATGGTTCCCACAGTTCGCAAATTATACATCATGCAATGCCTAAAAAGATATCACCACAAAGTAGCCCCAACGCTATCGACATGCCACAAGCGTATTGAGCGCTGTCCTATTCCGAAATGCAAAACTAAATTTGCCAGAAGAAACATCAATTATTATCAATTTATTAATATATAATAAAATAAAAATGGAACATAAAATTATAAAAACATTATCTAATCATGCTTTTAAAAAGACTATTTGGACATGGTTGTGTTCTATGAATTATGATGAGACTGAGAAACTATTAAGCCAGGGATTATTTGGATGTTAGGATTAGTACACACACACACACACGCACGCACGCACGCACGCACGCACGCACGCACGCACGCACGCACACACACACACACACACACACACACACACACACACACACACACACACACACACACACACACACACACACACACACACACACAAATGCATGCAAGTTTTTGAATAGCCTTCCCGCTATATTATTGTTTGTACCTAAATTATATATTAAATATTTTATGTTACAAGTTAAGTTAAGTCTAATGGTTCTTTATAATTCTAACTGATTATATAATACGGGCAAACACTGGGGCTGCAACACAGTGTAAACTAACGCAGTCTCCAGGGCTCCAACTGCATATGTACCATGTATGTTTTGATCAATAAAGATTTATTTATTTATTTATTTATTTATTTATTATTTATTATTATTATTATTTGTATCTCCTTCTGGATTTCACGGGCATATAAATCCCGGTCTTTTGATAGGCTTGCGTGGGGATATAGATCCAACACGTAGAGGCCCTCTTGGAGAGCTTTAATGTCATGTAGAATGCCTGCTGGAACCCGTTCACAGGTGCAACAATAGACAGCCATGAACCGGTCGCAGCAGGCATTGGGACTATTGTAGAAAAAGTGAACAGTATACCGGTTTATGGATTGAAGTTTGGCTGGTCAAAAGATTGGGCTATTGCTGAGAGGTCCGGACACCTGCCATAACAATGTCTGTACACGTTATCGAGGCAGGCGGTGACTCGCCGCCGACTAGATGGGCCCCTGAAACTGCCGTCGTAAAGACGACCAGGAGCAACACCGGTGTGAGCGGCTCAGGGGTGTCGAGAGGTGTGCGCCGCTTTCTACCCAGTGGCTGTTACCAGCCACTGTGCCAACTCGCGTCTTATGCATCTTTCACTTCCACCCCTGGAGCATATAGCTCTTACGACTCCCCTCTGGACGGCCAATGGTGGCAAGCCAGAGCTGAGAGTCCTGCGGGTCCCCTTGGGGTCCACTCCGACCGACGAAGACACGCCGGAGACGGAGACCCTGACCGACTCTCTGGAGCACTCGGGTCCGTGGGGTCGTCACTCCCCAACAGCTCGCCACAAGCTGCCCTGCGGGCTTATTATTATTATTATTATGTTCGTCCTTTACATAATCTCGGGACCATGGGGTCCCGGACATTTGGAAGGCGTGCGTAGGGCCGAAGCCAACACGCAGAGGCCCCTTGTAAAAAGACAATTTACTCTAAAAGGTGATGTGACACCAACCGACTATTATCCCTGTATGCACTATAGTAGTGCACCCAAGGACAAGCCCCGGTTAGTGCAGGACTATTGCAATGATAAGAAACAAAATAAACTAGACTATTGTGTTGAGATGTTAGTGTACTGGTTACCGGGTCTATGGAAATACTATGGCACCTGCCCCAATCTATGTTTAAAAACACGAAAAAAATGACAGGTGGTGACTCGCCAACTCACAATATGGGTCCCCGAAAACGGCCGCTCGCACGGAGCGACAAGGGGACAACATCGCGTGAGTGGCTCAGGGTGTGGAGAGGTGTGCACCGCTTTCTACCCAGTGGCTGTAAACACTCACAGCCACTGTGCCAACTCGCGTCTTATGCATATTTCACTTCCACCCTGCGAGCATATAGCTCTGACACCCCACTCTGGACGGCCGGTAAAGGCAAGCCAGAGGTGAGAGTCCTGCGGCCCCTGCTCAGTGTTCACTCCAGCCGGCCAATGAAGGCAAGCCGGAGGGAGGGGCCTGACCGACTCTCGGGGGTATGGGACCCAAGGGACGTCACTTCCCATTCAGCTCGCCACAAGCTGCCCTGGGGGCTTATTATTATTATTATTATTTAAACAAGACGTTACGTTTACAGAGCCTGTAATCAAAGCTGGTAAACAAAATAATAGCCATCTTTATTACACTAATGTACACAGCTAAGTGTAGATGAAATGCATATAATGTCAATAACTACCAATCAGTGACATTAATCCGCTAATAACCTTCTTGCTGTACGTACTGGCAGCTGAGACTTCGCGGTACATAAGTATTTATTTTGATCAAAGTATGACATGGACAGGGATAGGTTTATGCCATACATTGAAGAACCAGTCAAATAATCCACTTACAATAATATTGTGCAGATTAAAAGATAACTAGTTAAAATGTTGTTATGGAGTAATAACAGACTATCCCAACATAAGTAAATATTTATTTTTGTGTAAACATATTAAGCTATAATAAGTATTTTTATGGCTAGATTTTATTATAAATCTGTATAGCAGTATTAGCAGTGCGTACTAGTGCGTAGTCACGTTCAGGTACAGCCAGCAAAATTTACATGGGTACACGAATCGGGTCAAAAATATTTGACCAGGCGGAGTCACAATAATGGCTCATTCCCACTTTCAGTTCCAACGGAAATATTTTCGTTGGAAATGGTGACCTCTGAGTGCGCTGTGTAAATGCAAGACGGAGGAAAGAGCATATTCTAGATCCGTACCAGGCATCCAACCAATTTCATGTCTCTCTAATTATGGAGATAGGTGAGGTTGTAACCGAAAAGAGTACAAGAACATTAGCAGGTTCTGGCACACTGTTTGATCGCAGTCAACCTAACACACTCCTCCTCGCTTAGCTCGTCGTCGCACCTATCTTGCCTCTGTTACTTGTAAATTTTCTGTTCCTAACGTCTTTAAAAATTGTCGATTACTACCCCGCCCATCTCCATAATGGGTGATCTTAGAGAAAAATGATACATAACACGAGATACTTATTTGAATATTTCTTACATGATGAAGTAGTAAGTAATAAAAAGTTGGTGTTATATTGAAAAGTTCATGTGTCGTGAAGTGGTGCAGAAGTTATTTTGTTCATACAAAGGACAGTGGAATCACTATTCACGTGTAAGTAAACAGATAACTTCAGTAAAATTTGGTAGTATATTTTTCCTCTATTGCTGTTAACATTCGTAGAAAACATAATTATCTTAGGTACATCTATAAATCGTAAAGCAACTAAACAGACTGGAATCAGATGGAAAATAATCCGTTCAACATTTAAACGTTGAGTAAGAGGCGGTTGATGTCATTATCAAAAATCATTATTAATGAATTTACTGAGCCGCAACGTACACTTGTACAATAAAGAGCATCCGTATTCACGGCATGATAACAAAGAACTTATGATAATTTTAAAATGAAATAAAATACCCAGAGTAATTAATAATCATGGTTGTGACACGTAAATAATAAGCGACGCGCGCGGAACGAACGAGCGCTCGCTGAAAGAAACGGGCGCTGCCGTTCCGTTGGCCGCTCCCGTACAATGCCGCTGCCGCCACTGATTTAAACAACTAGACCCATAGTCTCGTTCCCGTATGGTTCACATTATTCTTGGGATTTATAATCTTCAAAATAATCTACACTACTATCAATGTAGGCACCCTACTTAATTATGGTCGTGTTTGAGTGTTTGTCAAGCAAACGTTTCGGTTTATAAAGAAGATCAATATATGTCCCTACCTAATTTTTTTTGACAAAAAATCATTTTTAATATTCTACAAGCTTTTATCGCTGGCTGTACTTTTCTTTCAACAGACAACTAGTACTCATCGAGACAATTCTAACAAACCCAAACGTTGTATTAAATATCACAGAGTTCCTAGCTGTGTCTATCATCAGATCAGCTATTGCTATTGTATTAGTTGGTATACTATTGTTTTGATTATGTACAACTACTAGGTACTACAAGTTTGCACTATTTATCATTACTTTTTAATTGTACCTCGATATGTGAATTAGGAAACTATAGGTCTATAAAAAATCAATTTGTAGCTATTAGCTAAGTTGCTTATGTTTACTTTAAGACTGTTTGTTTCTCAATAAATAATAAAAAAAAAACAGCTCGATGGTACCATAATATTGCATTGTCACCCAACTTTCATATGGCGCCAGAGATTTATTACTTAAGATATTGGGATGGGGGGGGGGGGGGTCGACCATGTCTTGTTTTTAGAGTTCCGTACAAAAGGAACCGTGCGTGGCGGTGATGATTTCCATACAAATGGAACTATGGCCATAGTCAAAGATTAAAAATGTTTACAAAAACACTGAATATGGCATTTTAAAAGTATGATTATAATGTTTTAATGCTTGTTTCATGCATTTTTGCCATTTTTGGTACAAATTAGTTGTTTTTATTTTTCTTACATACAAACCTTCATCCCCCCATTTCATCCCCTTAAGGGTTCATTTTATAAAATATTATTTAATCATAAACTTAAACCGGTCGTATTTAATTGATGTTGGAAATTTCAGCTTCATATCTTTAGTGGTTTAGATTGTATGATGTCCGGGAGTTAGCAGAGTAAGGTAGTTTAGTTAGATATTTCAATGTATGGGATGGGATATTATGAAATAAAAATGTCTTTAACTCAAACACATGTAGATCCTAAACTACTGAAAAAATTAAAGCTGAAAGTTTAAACATAGATTAATTATAATAGGTATAAATTAATAATATAATAAATTTTGAAAATATTAACCCTTAAGGGGGTGAAATGGGGGGGGGGGGAGGTGGAGAAAGTTTGTATTCCAAAAAAGCGAAAAACGACAAATTTGTTCCTTAAAAGAGCTACCGGCAGCTACCGGATCCCGTATTGCTAGGCGAAAATGGTCTTAGGAGACCTTCCTTCGATTTCAAATTAATAAAGATTGGCGTTTACAGATTTTGGAAAAAACATACAGAATGCGAGAAAATGGTCATTTTTGACAAACTTTTTTTTGATGCAAATCGATCCCATTCCTGTCCAGGATCAAAAGCTTGTATGGGACCAAAACGAAATTTCCGGTTAGAAAAGCCATAAATCGAGAAAAACTTTCTCCATACAATTTGTATGAAAATGAAAAAAGTTTTTTTACATGTCATGGACCCGGGTATGTCCTTAAACTGCTTCCGGACCCGGATATGTCCTTAAACTACGTCCAAAAGAGAGGTATGGGCACTGTGAATGACATCTCGCTTTGTGTGGTAGGGCACAGGAAAGCGGATGTCATTCTAGATCTAGAGCAGAGCCCAACTGGGGAAGTACCTCCACCTTACAGAAAACCGCAGCCAAATAACACTAGACCCTACTCATAGTGTTGTGTTCCTGCCGGTAAGAATGGTTGCCAGAGCCCAACGAGGGAGAGGAGTGTTCGGGTCGGCAACGCGCGTGTAATATATCCAGTGTTGCAGGCGTCCATAGGCTACGGTAACTGCTTACCATCAGGCGGGCCGTATGCTTGATTGCCACCGACGTGGTATAAAAAAAAAACATGTATTTTTTTATGTCAATCGATTCCATTTCTATCCAGTATCAATAGTTTCTTTGGGGTCAACTTTCGGTAATGTACAAAAAACCCAGAAATTAAAGAAAACTGTTTTCATAAATTTACTATGGATAAAAAGTAAAACTTTATTCTCATTTATCTGTCACACTAATTCGTCCTCCTATGCTGAATGACTGTATGAAAACACTACAGTACAAAAATTTTAAATAGCAATAAAAGGGAATTTTAAGTTATTTCTCTTGGTTCGATTAAATTTTAAACAACAGCAATGCTGGAAACAGGAAAGCTTGAAGCCAATTAGCACCTTAAATAAAAAAAAATCGAGCGGGGTATTTTGCGAGCGTTTGTAAAGTGTTATAAAAATGACGTTGAATCGAGAAAGGTTAGAATTGTAAATGTATGAAAACAGTTTTCTTTAATTTCTGGCTTTTTTGTACATTACCGAAAGTTGACCCCAAGAAAACTATTGATACTAGATAGAAATGGAATCGATTGACATAAAAAATACATGTAAAAAAACTTTTTTCGTTTTTATACAAATTGTATGGGGAAAGTTTTTCTCAATTTATGGCTTTTCTAGCCGGAAATTTCTTTTTGGTCCCATACAAGCATTTGATCCTGGACAGGAATGGGATCGATTGGCATAAAAAAAAAGTTTGTCAAAATTGACCATTTTCTCGCATCCTGTATGTTTTTTCCAAAATCTGTAAACGTCAATCTTCATTAATTTTAAATCGAAGGAAGGCCTCCTAAGACTATTTTCGCCTAGCATCACGGGATTTGGTAGTTGCCCTCAGTGACCCAAAATCTATTTCCACCCTGTATATTACTTTTAAAATGCCAAATTCAGTGTTTTTGTAAACATTTTTAATATTTGACTATGGCCATAGTTCCATTTGTATGGAAATCGTCACCGCCACGCACAATACTTTTTTTTCTTTTACGAAAAAAATGTATGAATTCCTATCTTAAAGTAATATTTTCTAAAATGAAGAATTAATGGGCTACATTGTCCAATTTTTTACTTAAAAGTGCAAATCGCCACACTGTGATTGTAATAGCCAAAATTGTCACAAAAAATTACATTACATTTTCATTTTTTGTACTAAAGTCACTCTTTTGAATGGAAAGGTAATGTAATTATTATTTCATAAATGAATTCCTCGTCCCTTAATAGTACGAAAATGATATATAACGTGCCCTAATTGCTAAGAGCAGAAAGAAATATAGCATAGATTGGACTGGGGGAACGGACCCTTTCACCCTCCCTTTTTGGCCTTTTTGGGGGGTATGCACGGTACGATATCGTGGCTACCGGGCCAAATCAGTTTTGTTTGACCTAAGGAACAATCGTGCCAAGCGGCATCGCCTGAGACATAAGTGCATACTCAAGGCGCTTACTTACTATTAAAACCTTGCATGACTAACAGACTACTCGGCGCGAAGCCGAACGCGAGTGTGGAGTCGATTTCGATGATTAGCGAACTCGAACTAGACTTCGCACTCGCGGCTTCGCGCACGAGTGTGGAGGGGGCTTAAGAGCGCTATTACATTTCGGCGTTGAGCGAGTTTAGGTATTTTACGCGCTACGGCGGGCTGTGCGAGCTCAGTATGCCGATCCCTTCTACCACGTTTTCCCGCTCGCTCGCACTACAATGATGGATTAAACAATCTTGATCCTTCGTGAAGCATACTGAAAACAATTATAACGACACTAACTGTACTTAAATTTTAAAATCCTAATTATTGTTATTTGGTACGAAAATACTAAATCCAGTGCAAATGTACTTACTTTTGTATTATAAAAGAATTATTTTATACTAGAAAGAAATTATACTCGCTTGTTTACATGTTTCGTCATTACATTTGGTACAGGTACAGGGTAACCGTACAGCTTGGGACAATGTCACTTGGTGCTAAATTATATCCCAAAAAGATAATTTTCACTGAAAATGACAAAAACTGTCAATCTGTCAAATTTGACTGATATGTCAAACAACACTAAACTATGTCACTTAGTACCAAACTTTAACAAAACATGTTAATTTTCACTAAAAATGACAAAAACTGTCATACTGTCAATTTTGACAGTTTTGACAGATGTGTCAAACTAACCAATTGCATTACGCACCAATTGCATTAAAGTTAATTCGAATTAAATTTTTGAGACGTTAATGGCCATTGAAGTTAATGTTTTGTTTAGTGTTGTTTGACATATCAGTCAAATTTGACAGATTGACAGTTTTTGTCATTTTCAGTGAAAATTATCTTTTTGGGATATAATCTAGCACCCACTGACATTGTTAAATGTAGATTTATACTATCTGTCAAAATTGACAGTTGGTGACCTTTTGACAGTTTTGGATCCCAAATCGAAACGGCTTGTCCGATTTTGATAGGACCTTCAACATTAGTCATGGGATGGAAAATGTAGTTTGACACATCTGTCAAAACTGTCAAAATTGTCAGTTTGACAGTTTTTGTCTTTTTTTGTGAAAATTAACATGGTTTTTTTTTTGTGATATTCAGCAAACGAGCAGACGAGCCGCCTGATGGGAAGCAGTCATCGTCGCCCATGGACGTAAGCAACATCACAGGAGCCACTTAAGCATTGCCGACCCTTGAGAACCCTAAATACCCGCTTCTTGAAGAATCCCATGTCGTAGCACAAAGGAAATACCTCAGGAGGCAACTCATTCCACATTCTGCACGTTCTGGGAAGAAACGAGCGGGATGCCCGCTTATTCATGGTGTGCCATGTGTCTAAGAAGTGAGGATGAGCTTTGCTCCTTTGGCGGGAGGTGCGGTGATAGAAACGAGACGATGGCACCAGATCAAAAAGTTCTTCGGAACATTCCCCATTGTACAGACGGTAGAACATGCAAAGAGAGCCAACGTCTCTCCAAAGACTAAGAGGTTCTAAGCCGTCAGTAAGTTCGGAATTGCCGACAATACGAACTGCCCGACGTTGGATGGAGTCAAGGGGAAGGAGCTGATATTGTGGAGCGCCAGACCAGAGATGAGAACAGTACTCCATATGGGGTCGAACCTGCGCTTTATATAACAAAAGTCGGTGACCCGGTGTGAAGTACTGTTTGGCTCTGTTAAGCACCCCAAGCTTTTTGCAGGCTCTCTATGGCGGTGGCCCATCGGTGAGTGAGGTAAACAAGAAGGTCTCCCGCGCCGCGACCACGGCGAAACCCGTATTGCCGGTCGCTAATTAGCTGGTGGTCTTCGAGGTACTTAAGGAGCTGGTTGTTTACCACACGCTCCATTACTTTAGAGAGCAGGGAGGTGATCGCAATAGGCCGATAGTTGGAAGGGTCGGTACGGTCACCCTTTTTTGGTATAGGGTGAACCCAGGCAATCTTCCAGGAAGACGGGAATTTCCCTGAGCGGTATGAGACGTGGAAATTGTGTCACAAATTGAGGGGCATAGAAGCTAAAATACCTCTGAGCATAATATGGACAGAGGCGTTGCTGCTCCTTTACCCGTCAATTATGAACTCCTTCACCCTTAAACGCTTGAGCTAAATATCACTCCGATATTTAGACATAAGGACTGTTAAAACAAAATAAAGTTAATGTATAATGGTCTATTTTTACATTATGTTCAATTTATGTTCATGACTTTGCTTTAGTTTAGAAATATAGATCAGTACGCTCAGTGCCTCTGAAGCGATCTCGACATTAGGAGGCCACTTTATTTGTAATCCCTTTTTCTTTGGGTGCACCTTGCATAGTATTTACAAAGGACAATTTATTTCAAAAGAAGTGAGATTTAATAGACTGCATTTATTTGACATGGCTGACCCGCTTAAAGGTATCGAGGTGTTTGACCTCACGTGATGAGATAGAGGACCATTCACATTCATGGATTTGATGAGAATATCAAGAACAGCTGAAAGAGAAAAGAAACATTAGATCTACAATTTTCAACACACGTCTGGTTTAAAAACTATTGTAAAAAAAACTAGTGATTTTGTATACCTATATCACTACTTCATCTATACATATAATAAAGCGGAAGAGGGTCGAAAGAGTAACTATTTATTAATCTGTGTCGAAAGTCTGTACATGGAAGATATTCGAAAAAAAAATTGGCTGGGGATACTTAGAATCAATAACAGAACACGTTCAAACAGTTTTTAGAATTTTTGTCTGTTTGTCTGTTTATTTGACCGCGCATTAAATGAAAACGGCTGAACGGATTTTGATGCAAACTTTACTAATCTGTCGAAAAAATCCACGGCCAGGTTATAGGCTATAAAAATTTAAGAAATTTTACCCCTAAGGGGGTTAAAAAGGGGAAGAAAGTTTGTATGGGGTTCAAGATTTATTTTAAGCTAGCAATTTGAAACTTCGTAAAAAGATATATTATTGAATTACAACAAAACTAATTTCAGCGTATTTGAAAATTCATCCCCTAAGGAGGTGAAAAAGAGGTTGAAAGTTTGTATGGAGATCAATTTTTTTTCGAGTGCGTTATTGTATTCTTTGTATATGGGCATATAATGCGGACATGGAAATATTAAAATCATCTCTAGATACACTTTTGTGAGCGATGTACATGGATGTGTGAGATGGTTAGACCACTGTGTTGTAACGGAAGGAGCCTGGCAATCAGTGGACGAGATTATAGTACGTTATGACACGTATTGGTCTGACCATTTCCCACTTGAAATTACGTGTAACTTTAGCACTCTAAAACCAAAGTGACAGTTTATTGACAGGTCAACGAATACTGTTTTTTGGGGTGTGAGAGAGGGCCCACAGATTGATGAATACATGACCTTATGTAATGAGCGCTTAAAAAATATTGATATGCCCGAGCAGCTTATACAATGTAGCCATGGTATGTGTTCTGACTTAAGAGCATATTAAAATAATAGATTCGTTGTATCACAAAGTTATAGATATTTTGTGTGGGGCAGCGGAACGGACAGCCAAGGTAAAACGACGGCCGCAGCAGCGGGTCATCGGGTGGAACAAGCACGTCAAGGACGCTCATGGTGAGGCCAGGCTTTATTTTCAGGCGTGGGTGATGCAAGGTAAGCCACCTGAAGGTCCTTGTTATGACATGATGTGTAAAAAGCGTAAACGGTTTAAAGCTCGCCTTAAATGGTGTCAAGTAAACCAGGAACAAATTAAGATGGACATCCTAGCATCACGTCATGCATCTAAAAATTTCAAGGGTTTTTGGAAGGAGACTGCTAAGCTGAGTCCCAAATCAAGTCTTCCCATTAGCGTCGGTGGCGTGAGCGAGTCGAAGGCAATAGCACAAATGTTTGCTAAACACTTTAAGGTTGAACCAGCAGTGCTGTCGCCTGAGGAGGTGCGCGATGCTCATGCCGCTCCTGGTAGCCAAAGTCGTCACCTTCACCTTTTTACTGCGAGTGACGTTGCGGCAGTGATTAAGAACATGACCAGAGGTAAATCACCGGGGCATGACGGCTTGAGCATCGAGCACCTTCAACATGCGGGGATTCATCTGCCTAGGGTTTTAGCTCTGCTGTTCAACATTTGTCTGAGACATGCGTATCTGCCTGGGGACCTCATGCGCACTATAGTTGTCCCACTTGTGAAGAATAAGACGGGAGATTTGTCTGACAGAGGCAACTGCAGACCTATATCGTTAGCCACCACTGTTGCCAAAGTGCTGGACGGCTTGCTTGATGGTCTTTTAACTAAGCACCTGAAGCTCCACGATGCTCAGTTCGGTTTCAAACCCGGGCTATCGACGAAAACCGCTGTGCTGTGCCTCAAGCGCGCCGTTCGGTACTACACGGATAGAAAAACGCCGGTCTATGCGGGTTTCTTAGATTTAACGAAGGCTTTCGATATGGTCTCGTATGAAGTGTTGTGGCACAAGTTGCGTCGTGAAACAGATCTGCCGTCTGAAATAGTACAACTTTTTAAGTTTTGGTATGCCAACCAAACAAACTATGTTAGATGGGCAGGAGAGTTATCTGACGCATATGGGTTGAATTGCGGTGTTCGTCAGGGGGGGTTAACCTCGCCAAAGCTGTTCAACCTATATGTGAACGGATTAATCGGTGAGCTCAGCAATGCCAAGGTCGGTTGTTCAATTGATGGCGTAAGCTTCAATAACATCAGTTATGCTGATTACATGGTGTTGCTGAGTCCATCGATTAGTGCACTTAGAAAGCTGCTCGAGATATGTGAGAGGTACGCAGTTGCACATGGGCTCAAGTATAATATAACCAAGAGCGATCTCCTTGTTTTTAAGCCGCGTGGTGGTACTGTTGGGACAGTACCCCCCGTCTACTTGTACGGCAGTGAACTCAAACAAGTGTCAGAGTTCAATGAACTCGGGCCATTGGGTGACTGCGGACCTTTCAGATGGCACAGACGTGGAAAGGGAGAGACGCTCCATGGCTGTGCGTTGTAATGTGCTTGCCCGCAGGTTTGCACGGTGTACAAAAGAAGTCAAAATAACAATGTTTAAGGCCTACTGCCAGAGCTTCTACACGTGCAGCCTGTGGGTAAGATATACGCAGAGTACTCTCAACACCCTGAGAGTACAATATAATAATGGGTTTAGGGTACTGTTGGGTCTGCCGCGCTTCCGCAGTGCATCAGGTATGTTTGCGGAGGCTCGAACTGATGGATTCCAGGCCATAATGCGTAAGCGTACTGCCTCACTGATGCGGCGGTTGCGCGGTAGCTCCAACAGTCTGTTGCATGTGCTGGCCGAGAGGCTAGACTGCCCGTTCCAACACCACTGGATGCTATTGCATGTACAGCAGTAGTGTTTGGAATGTGGCAGTCTTCATTATGTAAATAGTTATATGTGATATGTATTTTTATTTGTAATTTAATGTGTGTTTACTAACATTAGCATATTAAGATTGATTTAATTGTATTACTAACAAATTATATGGGCATTTGCCTGAAATAAATAAATAATAATAATAATAATAAGCCCGCAGGGCAGCTTGTGGCGAGCTGTTGGGGAGTAACGACTCCACGGACCCGAGTGCTCCCGAGAGTCGGTCAGGGTCTCCGTCTCCGGCGTGTCTTCGTCGGTCGGAGTGGACCCCAAGGGGACCCGCAGGACTCTCAGCTCTGGCTTGCCTTCATTGGCCGTCCAGAGAGGAGTCGCTAGAGCTATATGCTCCAGGGGTGAAAGTGAAAGATGCATAAGCGCGAGTTGGCACAGTGGCTGGTAACAGCCACTGGGTAGAAAGCGGCGCACACCTCTCGACACCCCTGAGCCGCTCACACCGGTGTTGCTCCGGGTCGTCTTCACGACGGCAGTTTCAGGGGCCCATCTAGTCGGCGGCAAGTCACCGCCTGCCTCGATAACGTGTACAGACATTGTTATGGCAGGTGTCCGGACCTCTTAGCAATAGCCCAATCTTTTGACCAGCCAAACTTCAGTACCATAACCGGCACTCTTTTCCACTGTGTTTATAATAGCCCCTACGCTACGCCTGTTGGGACCGATTTACGGGTATCTATTTGTACTCGTGAATGGGTTCTAGCAGGTGTATTACATAACAGCAAACTTCTCCAAAGGGCCTCTACGTGTTGGATCTGTATCCCCACGCACGCCTATCAAATGACCGGGATGTATATACCCGTGAGTTTATACGACATACAAATAATAATAATAATAATAAGCCCGCAGGGCAGCTTGTGGCGAGCTGTTGGGGAGTGACGACCCTACGGGCCCGAGTGCTCCAGAGAGTCGGTCGGGGTCTCCGTCTTCGGCGTGCCTTCGTCGGTCGGAGTGGACCCCAAGGGGACCCGCAGGACTCTCAGCTCTGGCTTGCCTTCATTGGCCGTCCAGAGGGGAGTCGTAAGAGCTATATGCTCCAGGGGTGGAAGTGAAAGATGCATAAGACGCGAGTTGGCACAGTGGCTGTTAACAGTCACTGGGTAGAAAGCGGCGCACACCTCTCGACACCCCTGAGCCGCTCACACCGGTGTTGCTCCTGGTCGTCTTCACGACGGCAGTTTCAGGGGCCCATCTAGTCAGCGACAAGTCACCACCTGCCTCGATAACGTGTTTTAACATTGTTATGGCAGGTGTCCGGACTTCTTTACAATAGCCCAGTCTCATTGTCCACCCAAACTTCAATCCATAGACCGGTATACTGTTCACTTTTTCTACAATAGTCCCAATGCCTGCTGCGACCGGTTCATGGGTGTCTATTGTTGCGCCTGTGAACGGGTTCCAGCAGGCGTTCTACATGACATTAAAGCTCTCCAAGGGGCCTCTACGTGTTGGATCTATATCCCCACGCAAGCCTATCAAAAGACCGGGATGCATAGGCCCGTGATATCCAAGGAGATACAAATAATAATAATAAATATAATTATAATACAGGAAAAGTGATTTCAGCGTTTAGTTTCAGCGTTAAAATTCGGATGACGACTAATTTCGATAGCCTCCCGTACTTTTCGCTGAATCACAAACATTTCTTTCGCCAGCACGGTTACCTTATCGAAACGTATATAGTGAGTCGAATCCGAATCCAATACGTGTTCCGTCACCGCAGAACGCCCCCCCTGCCGCCACCGGCGCCCGCGCCGAGTCATCGGGCGCGGAGGGCTGCGGCCCGCAGTCTGCGCCGGTCCGTCACCGTCGACGCAAGCTCCTGATGACGCTCCTCGGTACGGAGTGAAACATGTCGAGCGTTTTCGATTTAAAATACGTGAGTGACCCGTTATTAATATATTTAATATGCCTGTGTCGCACGGAAGTTTTGTTATTAAAATAGTTTACAAATTATTGAATTCGGTGATCACTTTTTAGGGTTCCGTATCCGAAGGGTAAAAACGGGACCCTATTACTAAGACTCCGCTGTCCGTCTGTCTGTCTGTCACCAGGCTGTATCTCATGAACCGTGATAGCTAGACCATTGAAATTTTCACAGATGGTGTATTTCTGTTGCCGCTATAACAACAAATACTAAAAAGTACGGAACCCTCGGTGCGCGAGTCTGACTCGCACTTGGTCGGTTTTTTGATATCGGTGGTCTTTATTGCTTTTTTGGCAATTACAGACATATTATGAATGATACAGAGGAGATGTAATAATGATGAATTTACGTACTTTCTAGGATTGCTTATATAATCACTTGCATAACGATAAATGCACTAAAACTGTAAGAGTAAATTGCACCACCGATCTCAAAAAACATAGGACCAAACCCACGGAATGACGGAGAAACCTTTAAAAAATAACCTTATTATACTGTGACTGCACTTCCACTTTATTCAACGGTTAAAGCACGACTAAAGCATACTTTGTTTGAGTCACTGAGTTCCTGATCGACTACTTTGTAAGAGTACCGACATGTTTTACAAATTACACCGAAATCAGTCAAAAGCACACACACACACATCTTAAATTTGGTTTTATTCAACGAGTTAAGCTAACACATTATTTTGATATAAAGAATATGATAAGTTAACTAATACCTTATGCGCGAATTCTCATAATAACTCCTTGAGTAAGGATTTTTGTTTCAAAAAATCTGTGTTATATAAATAATAATAAAAAATAGTGTACCAGATAGATTTAAGGATGACTCACGTTAGACCGGGCCGTGTCCGGGCCGGAGCTTCCGGCGCTTACTTTTCTATGATATGACAGGTGGTCACGTGATGCTTTCCATAGAAAACGAAGCGCCGGAAGCTCCGGCCCGGACACGGCCCGGTCTAACGTGAGTCATCCTTTAAGGTTGAAAAACCATAACGCCTGATTTTATTCAAATTTTTCGAACAGTAAATTCAACCATTTTTGGCCGCCGACACGTAAAAATGCCCCTCCTGAGAAATGCCCTTATAGTATACCTACTTCTGATCAAGTCTTTTGTGTTTATAGTTACATGAGATACTTGAAAGTTTGAACGGAACCCTCGGTGCGCGAGCTGATCGAACTCGAACTTGACCGGTTTTTTTATAAGGGCGCCCGGGAAGATTCTTGTTAGTTCTTAACTTTGTTCTTACGTAAGAATAATTCCGTCATTCTCAACCCATTTTTAGGGTTCCGTACCCAAAGGGTAAAAACGGGACCCTATTACTAAGACTCCGCTGTCCGTCCGTCTGTCTGTTTGTCTGTCAGTCTGTCACCAGGCTGTATCTCATGAACCGTGATAGCTAGACAGTTAAAATTTTCACAGTTGATGTACTTCTGTTGCCGCTATAACAACAAATACTAAAAAAACTTTTATAAAAAAAAGATAAACCGACTTCAAAAAGGATGAAATAAAATATTATCCTTTTTAGGGTTCCGTGTTTAAGTATATGCGTTACCAACTGATATGTTTGAAGTCGGTGCCAAGCCAAATTTTTAACCATATATTCATAGGGATTTTGGTGCAATTCGATAAAGATGCGGCTATATAAGTATGTACGTTGGATTACCTAATGCAGCGTACTACGTAGGCGAACAACACGAGAATGCGAAGCGGCGCGGCACGGTGCCTTAATTAATCCTTTGATACCTATATAGAAGTGTCCTACGTGGGCGATCTCGTTGCGAACGCGAACGAATTGGGCCGGCCGCGCCGTGCCGTGTCGCTTCGCTTCGTGTTCGCGAGTGTTCGCCTATGTAAGACGCAGCGTTACACGACGACAATAAACGAACTTCCTGTACACCTCAGAACAGAACACACGGTTGAACCTTCTTGGCGCAGTTCGTACCATGCTTGTCGGCACGTTAGTGTAAATCTAATACGTTTTTTCGTCGTATTTTTTTAAAGAGCATTTCTTACTAATTCTTAAACAGTCATAGCACGCAAGTGTGGGATTGGGACTGAGTTATTTTCTGTCGCTTATCCAGAGGACTACATTTCAAAATATAAAACAATTCAAGGAACCTTCATGCAAAATTTCAGCTAAAGCGGTTCAGTTGTTTAGCCATGAAAAGGTAGCAAAGAGGCAGACATAAAAGCTTTCACGTTTATAACATTTGTACAGTTGTAATGGGATTTATAGACATAAAGCTGATTATTTTTGACTGGTATTGTTACTACTTGGAGTACTTGGCTTGGCACCGACTTCAAACATATCAGTTGGTAACGCATATACTTAAACACGGAACCCTAAAAAGGATAATATTTTATTTCATCCTTTTTGAAGTCGGTTTATCTTTTTTTTATAAAAGTTTTTATTTTTCCATTTTTAGTTTTAAGACATTGTTAAGAGCGTGACGCATGAATGAAAAACATAATCATGTTTATCTGTAAATTCGTAAACTTTATTAAATAATCAGAATTTTCCTCGAGTCCGTCTGGGAAATCATTCCTGTCAGTAAATCCATTCTCCGCCCCGCCACACTGACCCAATCCCTCAAACCCCCCGATCACTCAACCTCACAGCACATCAACCCCTGATCACTGAACCCCTCGTCCCTAAACCACCAACCCTTCAACCGCCATTCCCCGACCCCTAACCCCAGACCCCTTAACTCCTAACCCTAACCCCCAATCCCTTAACTCCCAACCCCTCAGTCTCCGACCCATCAACTCACCTCCCCTCAACCCCCAACCTCAAACCCCCCAAACACTAATACCCTCTACCTTCACCTCTCAGTCTCTTTGGTTGTTTCCAACACTACCTACATCAAAAATCATAATACACATACGAGGGAAGTTATCAGTAGCCTTACCACGAGTTTGACATTGATATATTCACTATCGTGTGCGTAACTTACTGTTTATGCATCTCGCTTGTACTGGCGTATTAGTGTACAAAGTAAGTTACGAAGAATATTTAGTGCCAAACTCGTGGTTAGGCTACAGTTGCACTACATCAAATTGGTGGTATTGGTGAGGAAATGCTTGAGTTACTTTAGAAAACACCGAAATTACCATACACGTGCCTTTAAAAATTGAGGAGTTCCCTCAATTCCTCACGGATTCCATCATCAGATCAAAACCAAAAATATTACGAAAATACCTTGGAGAGGTAACTTCTTTCAAACAGAAAAAGAATAACTCAAATTGGATCATGGGTGCCGGAGTAATCGCTAAAATCATTATCATCAAAACAATCATCATCATCAGCTCCACTTCATCAAATTGGTGGTTTTCTAGAAAAAATGATCAAGTTGCTTAATTATTATTAATACTTTATTTCAAGCAACATGGCTCATAAAAGCAGTGAAACATTAAAATTGAAAATAAAAAATTAAGAATAAAATTTAAGTTAATTAAAATTAAAATACAAATTCTATTGACCTATGGGACACATGTCAGAAAATATAATTAAGATTTAGAAAAATATAAACATATTATTATTGATTGTATTCTCATTTCAATTTAATTTAATGTCAAAAGTAAAATCATTAACATGTCTCCGATAAATTAATATTACATATATCTTTTTATTATAAATATATCTCTTATTTCGCCCAATTTTGAGACACTGGTGCATGCAATGACAACCAGTGTCTCACAAATGGAGAGTCAAGTCGGTCCGCGACAACCGCTAGTAGGGCGCTGCCACTGGTGCGCACGCGGCAGGCAGCTGACCAAGCCCTCTTGCGCATGGTGGCGTAAAAACAATCCACGCGCGCCTCCGCGAACATACCTGAGGCGCTGCAAAACCGCGGCAGCCGCAGCAGCGCCCTGAAGGCATCATTGTATTGGACACTGCATGTGTAGAATGATGTGCAAAATGCACGGAACAGTGTGACCTTCACGTTATTCGAGCAGCTGGCAAACCTGCGGGCAATCATATTGGCACGAACTGACAACGCTCTCCGTTCCCTTTCAATATCAGAGTCGTCGATCAAATCATCAGTCAGCACATGTCCCAAGTATTTAAATTTGTGAACGCGCTTCAAAGGTGCTCCGTTGAGATACACAGGAGGAACGCTAGACGGACAATTGGACCCCGCTTTGAAAATCATAATCTCACTTTTTATTGCATTATATTTTAGGCCATGACTGTTGGCAAATTGCTCACAGAGAGTTATGAGTTCTCGAAGGCCCCCCACGGACGCACTCAGCAGCGCCATGTCGTCTGCATAGCTGATATTGTTAAAGCAAACCCCGTCAATGTGACAACCGACATGGCGGCTGCTGAGTACCTCGATAAGCTCATTGATGTAGAGATTAAAAAGTGTCGGCGAACTCAAACCGCCTTGCCTTACGCCGCACTCCAATCTGTACTCATCGGATACGGTGTCCCCCCACTTGACATAGTTGACCTGATTTCCATACCAATATTTAAATATTTGTATAAGCTCTAGGGGTAAATTAATTTTCTCGAGCTTTTCCCATAGCTTGTGGTAGGAAACCAGGTCAAATGCCTTCGACAAATCGAGAAAGCAGGCGTATACGGGCGTCTTTCTGTCGGTATAATATTTGACAGCATGCTTAAGACAGACAATCGCGCTTTCAGTTGAGAGATTGGGTCTAAAACCGAACTGATTATCATGCAGCTTAGCAAAGTGATTAAGATGTTTGTTAAGGAGGCTGTCAAATACTTTAGCAATTACCGTGGCTAATGAGATCGGTCTGTAGTTAGACTTATCCCCAACATCTCCCGTCTTGTCCTTAATTATAGGGACTACAACCGTTCTCATCAGCTCAGAAGGCAGGTACGAATGTCCAACACATAAATTAAACAATGTCGCTAAAATCGTAGGTAAGTGTGAACCGGCATACTGCAGATGCTCAATACTGAGCCCGTCAACTCCAGGAGACTTGCCCCTTGACATAGTTTTAATTATTTTAGCAACGTCCTCAGAAGTAAACTGCAAGACCTGGTTATTATTGACGTGCCCAGCATCGGGCAAGTGGGCAGACTTCCCAAGGGGTGATTGTATGGCAAAGTGAGACTTAAAAATATTTGCTATACCCTTGCAGTCACTGACACCGTCTACGCTCGCTGGCCGGCCAGATTTTCCATTTAACTTGGCCGTGTTCTTCCAAAAGCCTCGGAAGTCATTATTAGAATGCAATTCGGCAAGACGGTCCATTTTAATCTGGTTACTATGGCTCTGACACCACTTTAACCTTGACTTAAACAAACGCCTTGATTTTGCCATATCGTCGTAGATTCGACCACAGGTCGGTTTACCATACCAAAGCCACACTTGAAATCTAGCCCTAGCCTCTCTATGAGCCTGACTGACGTGCTTGTTCCATCCTATCATGTGATTTGCCCGTTTTTTGCGCCCATTACGCCCACCTTCACGACTCAAAACTGCAGAATCCCTTAAAGCGGCTACCACTTGTCCAAATAAATCGTCAATTACATTTCTATGACAGATATCGTTACAAGATGTACCCATACAACATAGTACGTTTAGTGCGTCAATCGACTTTAACTTTTTCTGACATTCCACAGTGTACTTCTCAATTTCAAGGCAATTACGTTCCCCCCATAATACCTTATCTACTGATAAAAATGTGTTCATAACCTTATGTCTAATTAAGTTGACGTCACATTCCATCAATAGTGGGAAATGATCTGACCCTAATATCTCATAATTCACATATACTCTATTCACGGTATCTAGGGCCGAGTTAGTTACAAGACAGTGGTCTAACCACCGTGTGGTCCCATGCGCTTCACTTAAAAAGGTAAATGTATCTGACCCTAAACCTAACCTTATTATGTCCACACAGTTCCAATTATGCTCCATACAGAAGCTATCTAGTTCATAGTAGAACGGTTCGTAAGGATGAGCGTTGAAGTCCCCTAATATAAAAACTGCCTCCGCGTTGCAACTGTCTATAATAGCGCTTACCGCTCCGAGGCAATCCGCGAACTCTGGGAGATTACACACTGCATCCGTAGGCATATACACACTGAATACAAGAATAGAGCGATCACTCACAACGATTCTGATAGCACAAAGACGCGGGTTATGACACGGAATAACAGTGACGTCACGCAGCACAGCGCTCCTCCACAGTAAGGCTACACCTCCAAACGGCCGGCCACGAAGTATGCCCGCCGACGTATCGACCGCAGAAGTACCTGTGCAGCTGAACTCGTCGTCTATGCCATTAAGAAACGTGAGCTCCTCCTTGGTAAGCCACGTCTCTTGTAGGGCTACAATATCTGCAGATTGGCATAACTTTCGTACGTCTGCAGCAGAGCGTTTAACACTTTTACAGTTGTAAGTGGACAAAATAAGCGGCCCTATTGTCATATTTATTTAGGTGATATTGGCTTTGCTTATAATGCACAAAGCGTCGAAACAATATGCCTTTAGGCCACAGCTTATCGTTTAAAAATATATCTAGCTTTGATTCGGGTACAAAAAACTTATAAGCATCATAACTTTGCTTGTTAGTGTTAATTTTACGCAGTACAACCGATTCCCGAGTTTCAGTAAATATATGTCTCTCGATATCTTTAGGGTCTGTTTCCTTGTGCACGAACGTTATGAATACGGGAACTTTCATTTCGGCCGCCTTAAATTTTCCCAAGTTCTCATTATTCACGCCTATTTTTCCCGAGTAGCGGTAACGGTACTTATTTTTCTTTTTACGGCTACGTACTTCTTCCCAGTCATCTTCTTTACATGGCACATTTTCATTGATGTTGTTACCGTTATCTGCGAGCGGCGTTATCACTGATCGGGCCACCTGATCTAGCGAGGTACTTGTCTTAACTATATCGCCCGCCGAGCTCGCGCGCTCCGCCGAACCGGTTTCTCGGCTCAACAATTCATTTGTTTGCTGCATGTTACTGCATTTCATATCATTATTTATGTTTTTAAGATTCGGAGCACCCTCGGCAGCACTAAGACTAGTATTTATAAGGTTCTGACTTTTATTAAACGTCGACACAGGAATCGAACCTTGCAAGGTCAAGTCTTGGGTTAATACTTAAATCTGACTTATGGGCCATAGTATCTTTAACATAGGAAAGTCCAAACGGACCGCTGTTCAAATTTAAGTAAGTTCCCCCTCCCCCGCGCTTTAAGTTAACATTGGCGCTGGCACACATACGCGGTAGCGGGACCGACTTCATATCTTCCAGCTCAATTTTTAAGTCTGCCAATTCCCCTTGTGTTACATAGTTGGCATTAATAAACTGGACTTGATTTTTTAGAGTTGTTAGCTCTTTTAAAAGCGTCGAGACATCCAGATGATCCCATAATACTGGGGGTAGTTTATCTAATTGTCGCGCCACGAACAAAGGAGTCAATTCTGGATCAATTCCCTTTAACAGCCCTATAATATCCGCTAAGTCACGATTTTCCTTGCCTTGTTGCCTCCGGCTTACTTTTCGTTTGTCACTCGGCACGGAATCGAACAGGAGCGATTTCGATTTTTTGATATCATCACTGCTGAATGAAGACACACATATGCGTATTAGACTTTCGTCATCAATCACTGAAAGCTTATTTTGTATAAAACACAACATTTCGTCAACAACTATGTCACAAAGACTACATTTAATTCGCGACGATGTCATTTTTCGAGCGTATTATAAACACCCGACACAACACAATGCTACGCGTTCGGATTCGTGCGCGCGACTGAATTTAATAAAACGACCAAATCACCATACATGTGCCTTTAAAAATTGAGGAGTTCCCTCAATTCCTCATGGATCCCATCATCAGAACAGCACCAGATTAATGTGGAACCACCTTGGTGGTAGTTCCTTTCAAACAAAAAAAGAATTGTTCAAGTCGGACCACGGGTCTCGGAGTAATCGCTGAACATCCTACATTAAAAAAATCATCATCACTATCTTCAAAACAATCATCATCATCAGGTCCACTTCATCAAATTGGTCGTTTTCGAGAGAAAATGCTCAAGTTGCTTATGAAAACATCCAAATCACCATACATGTGCCTTAAAAAATTGAGGAGTTCCCTCAATTCCTCAGGGATCCCATCATCAGATCAGAACCAGATTAATATGGGACCAACTTGGAAGTAGCTCCTTTCGAACAAAAAAAGAATTACTCAAATCGGACCACGGGTCTCGGAATAATCGGTGAACATACATAAAAAAAAAAAAAAAAAAAAAAAATAGCCACAACCGAATACAGAACCTCCTCCTTCTATGAAATTGAAGTCGGTTAAAAACAGAATAAAATAAATAGTATTTAAGTAGGGCTCCCATACAACAAACGTGATTTTTTTAAAGTTTTTTTGCGTAAGGTTACGGGACCCTTTGTGCGCGAGTCCGACTCGCACTTGGCCGGTTTTTTAAATTATTGTTTTGATTATAAGTATATACTCGTATTAACAGATTAATCCAATTTTTGTCAAAATCTAGTGCTGATTATGAGATTTATGAGGAATCGAGGAAACTCCTCAAATCCTAGGCTATAACTAGGCTTGTATCATCCCCGAGTAATATTTACATAGGTAAGTACAACTAACCTACGGAAAGTACCTAAGCTACGACAGTGCTACAACTATGCTACGACAGTGCTACGCTACGGCTCGGATATGGGATGGGCACAATTGTAGGCCCTAATTTATTTATAGACATTTTCCATTCTCTATAATACTTATCTTATAATATTAGACTCGTTATTATGTAGGCGCTTGCTTACAGGCGAGCGGGATATAAACAGAGTTATTTAAGCTATTAGGTACTATTACTATACTTGCATTACTACGTCAGTGCTTCAACTACCTACAGAGAAATAGGAATGTCCTGCGGGTAAGTACGTCGTGTTCGTGTAGGATACATCGCTGTCGTCAGCGTCACTACCGACACCGGCAAATCCTCCAAGGCAGATTTACAATATTTGAAAATTCGGTGCCAAATTATAAATCTATCTGCAGCATCTTGACATAGGTATATGGCAAGCCATTTCCACCAGTAGAAAAACGAGGTAAACTTACAAAAATGTAGGCGCTAAGGGTTGTCCCCTCCATAGAAAATTGGAATTCGTGTCTTTTTCTACTGTCAAAGTAGATTCTACTTTGCCTACACTCGCGTAGTGTGTGCGAGTCGGTCATAGGCAAATTTGTACTGAAGCTCGTGCTGTATAATTATATTAGGAGTTATTAAGTTAGCACTTACCGGTGAGTAGGTCCGGCGAGTAGTTGGGCGAGTGCTCGATAGAGGAGCAGTTCCAGCGGTCGCCGGCGTGCGCGGCGAGGCAGGCGGCGCGCGTCAGCCGCGCGGCCGCCGCCACGTGCGCCATCGCCCCGGGCTGACGCCGGCACGCGCGAACCTAACACGCCATTTACCTATTTATTTGTTACTGCAATTTAACACACTACTTATTTAAGTATCTACAGCCGAGGAAACAGGTAGGTTTTCCTTATTTCTCAAAAAAAATTCATAAACAAAAAAAGTAATAAAACTGACTTTAAAAAGGATAAAATAAAATATTATCCTGTTTTATATGCGCTAGCAACTGAAACGTTTGATGTCGGTGCCAAACCAAATAGTTACAATACTAGTTACAATATACACTGGTTCTTTCTTTCTTATCTTATATAATTTAAAATTGCTTGGTGCTAGGCCTATTTGAATAAAAATATATTTACTTGACATATCAAACTACACCAGTAGCCAGTAGGCCTCTAGCACATGATTGGCGCGACAGTATCTCGCGACAAGATAGACTACCCGTCTTTTTCTAAATATGTTAATTAAAGAGGGACGGGGAGTCTATCACGCCGCGAGATACTGTCGCGCCAATCATGTGCTAGCCCGGCAGGGTTGGCATTCGATTAGACGGGGTGCTTTTAAAATTTGGCTTCACATCATCACATCGACTTCAAACGTTTCAGTTGCTAGCCGCTAGCAACTGAATTTCAGCTAGCAGCTAGCGCATATAAAACGAGATAATATTTTATTTTATCTTTTTTGAAGTCGGTTTTACTTCTTTTTAAATAGATAAATTTTATCTTTCCATTTTTAGTTTTAAGTTTTTCTTATGAGTGATCATTCTGTAAGACTCGTTCCTGTCTGGCCAAACTGTCATGTCACTAAACATTTTTCGCTTCGGGTACGTATCAAATTTCAAGGAACTCATCAAAAACACTAGATCTTAATATAAATGTTCCTTCAAAATTTACTTCCTTAACAAACATAGCGAAGCTGTTAAACACCGAAACTCGAGTCTTTCAATTTAACGTGTATTTGAGAAATGTTGACTGCCGGTATTAAGTTAAAAGAGAAATCCTTTAATATTTAACTTTTTAAATAGCTGGGTTAAATTACCTGGCCGGCCCACAGCGCTCCATCGCGCCTGGCCGTCGCGCACTCAACCTCCGTCCAGTTGCCTTCGCTCTCGTGCAGCGCCCTGTGTCAACCAAACAACGCTTTGTTAACTTAGGTAATTAGCGGTAACTACTGTCTAATTGATGATGCATACGAATATCGCGATGCAGTAGATGTAGTAGGTATACAATTCAACATACTCGTAGGTAGCTCGTGTTGATAGGTAAGTGGTAGGTACTCGTATACTCGGTATGGGTTTAGTATAAAAAGTAGAGTTGGGCTAAGATAAGTCTGCAACGATTTTGATAGCACACGCAGTGCAAGTGTTATTTTAAACATCAAGCTTCGTTGCAGACGTATCTTGGTCTAACTCTAGGTACTTTGCAAATGGTTCACACATTAATTACCTACTAGCTTTTGCCCGCGACTTCGTCTGCGTGGAGTTAGTAAATTGGGTAGGTTATCCAATATGCTTTTTATCGATTTCCCATACAAACTTCCACACACTCACCCCCTTAAAGGATGATTTCTGGGATAAAAACTACCCTAAGTCCTTCCCCGGGGCTCAAATACCAAATGCTCGCACTAATATGTCAGTACGAGCGAGATGCATAGAAAGTCAGTTACGTTCATCCTAGCGTTTATGTCAGTGCCAAACTGGTGGTAGCCACACTGTTAATTACACAGCGTACTACGTAGGCGAACAACACGCGAACGCGAAGCGGCGCGGCGCGGAGCGGGGTGAATCAATCCTTTGATACTTAAAGAAGTGTCCTACGTGGGCGATCTCGTTGCGAACGCGAACGCCTTGGGCCGCCGCGCAGCGACGCGCCGCTTCGCTTCTCGTTCGCGAGTGTTCGCCTAGGTACGTAAAACGCAGCGTAAACTTAGAGGTTTCATGGCACTCGCCCACCACATCTGCAGCGTCACAACCCAACAAGAGATAAGGCAATCGGGCAGACTTTGTAAGAGAATAAGTTTTTGGAAAAAAAACATTTTTGGTACAAGCTTTTATCGCTGCCTGATTGTCTTTCCACAGGCAACTAAAACCCCAAACACAATTAGTGTTCGTTGTTTTTTTAATATCTCATGCTCTGATGTGGGTCCTTGTTGTTCTAAAAAAGGCGCATAAAGTTATACGTTTCTCTCTAATACAGAAAAGTGGTGTACTCCTCACTCCTTTGCGTCACCGTCCCACGAGCAACCGAGTGGAAACAAAATGGAAAAACAGTGTTTTTATTTGCCCGCCTGGAACAATTGGTAATTGTTCTAATTTTACTAATCCAGCATTGAATCTTTTTTTTTCACCTCAGCAGCTCGAACAAGCCTAGTTTCGTCACTCCATGGAGTGAGGAAAGTGCGACTTTCCTCACTCCAGGGAGTGAAACAAAGTAGCTTTTTAATCTAATGAAGGCCATGACTGCCACTTCATACTTTTATTACTTTTTAGGGTTCCGTACCTCAAAAGGAAAAAAAGGAACCCTTATAGGATCACTCGTGCGTCTGTCTGTCTGTCCCTCTGTCTGTCTGTCCGTCTGTCACAGCCTATTTTCTCCAAAACTACTGGACCAATTAAGTTGAAATTTGGTACACATATGTAAGTTTGTGACCCAAAGATGGACATGTAACGTAAACATATTAATTTTTAACACGGGGCTACTTTTGGGGGGTAAATGAGAAAATTAAAAAATAAAGTTTGTCAAACTATATCGTGTTACATATCAAATGAAAGAGCTATTTGTGGGAATCTCAAATATATTTTTTTATCATTTTAAAGTAAATAGTTTAGAAGTTATTCAAGAAAGTAGACAAAGAATGACCATTCCCCCCTTTAACTCCGAAACTACTGCGTCAAAATTTTTGAAAAAAATACACAAATAGATCTTTACCTATAGATCACCGGAAAACCTATTAGAAATGTGCAGTCAAGCGTGAGTCGGACTTAATTACTTAGTTTTTGATCCGACCCCTACGGGTTTTTTAAAGACATTTCACATAAAAGATACATTGTTTAAATTGTGTAATGTACGGAACCCTTGAAACGCGAGTCCGACTCGCACTTAGCCGTTATTTTTTTCTTTTGTGTCTGTATTATTCTATGTAATTCGAAATACATTTTAACATTTAATATGTTCTCACTACTGAGGTGAAAAATTATGTGTGCAACACGAGAGCAAAGTTATTTTACATCTCGTGTTTTTTAATCTCTCGCTGCGCTTAAGATTCTAACTTAGAATCACTCGCTTCGCTCGTGATTCAATTATAGAATCTTTCGCTTTCTCGGGACTCAAAATAAACACTCGCAAGAAAAACCTACTTTCCTCTCTTGTTGCACAAATAACTATTATCAAAAACGATGTAAGTAAATTGTTAAAGCAAAGGCAGAATCTTATATACAGCCACAGTTATACAATTTTATTAATACGTTATATAACGTATTAATAAAATTGTATAACTGTGGCTGTATATTAATACGATATTTTACTAAAAAACTTTTTTATTATTTGACTGAATCAAACATCAAACATTTATTCAGCAAATAGGCCACAGGGGCACTTTTACATGTCAATTTTTACAAACAATAAAATTAATCCAAAATTACAAAAAAACAATTACATAAATATAAATGTTAAATTTCACAAGAAAAAAAACTAATAAAAACTATACAAATAACAGAAGTACTAAAATTGTTTAGAGATGTAAAAGTCTCTAGATAAAATGTATATAATAATAAAAAAGATCATCAAATTATCCAGACATGTAAAGGGTCTCAAAGACTTGAATTGTTATATAATTAATAAAAGACAAGATATTAAATCAGACAAACAGACAAGAACCGAATGAAGTGCCTCACGTTAATGCCACTCATAAGTTACATAGGTAAAATGAAGCCCGTGTAAACTTAAACAGACCGGTCTCCACAAACAGCACCCGTTCACGAGTATGACGCGTATCTCAGCCATCGTCTCCCTCAACCTTCATTTGGGAAAGTGGCGACCCGATCAACGACGCCACCGTAAGCAAAGGCTTTTAAGCGAGCATGACATGTTCAAGTTGCCGGGCTGTATTAATATATATGAAGTAAATTAATTCAGTAAGATACAACATTTGTGCTTGTATGTTACATTAAAGACGGCATAGTGCCACATAATCACAACATAATTCGTAAGAAGTATGCCTACCTATAAATAACTAAATTACTAACTAATTAATCCTTATCGTCTATAAAATCTTTTACAGTATAGTACGCCTTACTAGACAAACAGCGCTTAACATGTGACTTAAATTTGTTATGTGGCTAATTTACTATGTCTGCGGGCACTTTGTTATAAAAACGTGTACAGTTTCCGACGAAAGACGTACTAACCTTACGGAGGCGGTGGGCGGGCACAGCCAACGTGGCAATGGAATTATCATTGCCACGTTGGCTGTCGTTACGAGTAAGAGAAAAAATGCAAAATTAAAAAGTAAGACCGGCGCCCGCTATTTTCACTTAAAACTTTGTTGTATCAAAATAATTAACTTAAAATGGCAACTGTAAGTGTTTTTGTATGAGTTAATGTGATAAATTTTTGCAATTTAAATCGACGCTCTGAATAATATACAATATCATTCAAGTTCAAAGGAAAATTCGTAACTGTAAGTGTAATACAGGGTTACACGAGTAACCAATATTTGTTTTATTATGAGTTTTTTAATTCGTGTGTACAAAACTGTCATTAGACCAATTCTAATGTATGGATGCGAATCCACAATAACCTTGAAAAACCGGCCAAGTGCGAGTCGGACTCGAGCACGAAGGGTTCCGTACCATTACGGAAAAAAACAGCAAAAAAATCACGTTTGTTGTATGGGAGCCTCATTTAAATATTTATATTATTCTGTTTTTAGTATTTGTTGTTATAGCGGCAACAGAAATACATCATCTGTGAAAATTTCAGCTGTCTAGCTATCACGGTTCATGAGATACAGCCTGGTGACAGACAGACAGACAGACGGACAGACGGACAGCGGAGTCTTAGTAATAGGGTCCCGTTTTTATCCTTTGGGTACGGAACCCTAAAAACGAGAATAAGCTGTTAGTGGCGGAAAGGAAGAATCTGCGAAAGATTCTGGGTCCGACAAGAGGGGAAGATGGGAGGTGGAGAGTCAGGAAGAACATGGAGATAGAAGACCTGGAGCGGTATTTGACATGCGTTAAGTGACGTTTCGTGTTGAACTTCAGTTGAATGGAAGAGATCGTGTGTTGTCGAATAGGTAAATTTGACATTAGCAATACACAGTTAGGTGACAACGAAACCAAACCGAACCACGCCGAGTTCAGAGCCATTTTAAACCGTATAGTAGTAAGAAAACAAAGTTGATTTTTGTTGCATAATTTTTTCAATGAATGAGTTTTGGTTGTACCAAATGATACTTTCCACAGTTGATGAACAAATGATTCATTCCACTGTTGAAGTGATGTTGAAGCCGAAAATGACAGTTGTGCATCTCGAATAGGGCCCCTGGTGTCCGAACCCAACATTATTGGAGAGACCAAAGCGGCTAGGCTTTAGTGGCTCGGACAGGATCGTGCCGTGAAGAAAGCGTACTTGGGACAACCAAATGGGAGACGCCCGGTTGGACGCCCTAGGTACCGCTGGAACGACGGAGTTGCTCAAGACCTGCTCAACCTCGGCCATGGCGACTGGCGAGAGCTAACGCAAGACCGAGAGGCATGGCTTGATCTGGTGTCGGAGGCCATAGGCCAGCGGTGATAGCACGGTCGCATTTTTATCGCTTGTCACCATGCCTGTCACGTTCTAACAATAAGTATGTACCTAAGTGCGAAAGTGACAGGAATAGTGACAGGCGATAAAAATGAAACCATGCTGCGCCCGCTGGACTCACTTTGGGTCGTTGCGTCACCGTAGTAAGTATGATTTTTTCCCCGAACTAGCTCAGAAAGCCGTCTTTTATCCTTTAAAGCAAGCGAGGAAAAACGCATTTTATCCACTAGTGGGGAAAGTAATTTGACCTTGAATGGCGTGTTTAAGTAGTCTTTGACAGATAACAAAACGTAAAACGCTCATAATAATGGTTTGTTCGACATTAATAATGATTAAATAAATGGTTTGAGACTTTAATAAAAAATACCAAATATAGCTATACCAAATAAACCTTAAAATTCCATAAGAAATATTTGTTTTTTTATAATGATGTTGCATATAACTGATCGTACAAGTTGCAATTTCAAAACGCATCGTCAGAAATGTCAACATTGTCAAGTGTCAACAAAAATTTTACTTTTAAAGTTCTCACCGACTCCGACTCACGTAAAAATACACAACTTCCAGTTTTCTCTAATAATATCGTAAAAAAATTAGTGATTCCAGTGATGAAGATGATCTAACGTCTGTGGATGTGGCACTTTCCTCGCTATAGTGAGGCGAAAAGTTTTGTGTTACACACGGGTGCAAATGTATTTTACTTCTCGTGTGTTGAAACACTCGCGGGTAAAATACAACTTTGCACCCTTGTATTACAAATAACTATTACGCAAATGTAATAAATAATAAAAAACCTCGTTCAACCCATATAACCATTCCGGTCGCAGAATCATCAAAGTAGTAACTAAATGTCAGATGTGTCGAAACGGTGTCGTAACAGTGTGCACACAATGTGACCAGAATTGTTTCAGTAACTAAGTGTGGTCGCCGTGTCTACACTTTCCGGTAACAAGGTGTGGAAACACTGTGTGCACTTTGGGTTCAGTTTGTGACCAAATCTTTACACAATGTGTCGTAACGGTTACCGAACTGTTTCGAAACATTGTGACAGCAAATGACAATATAAAATACCTCTTGAAGACCAAGGTTCGTCAAACTGTACCATTAGTGTCTCGTGTACTCGTAATGCTAGTAAGTCATCATGAGCAATCCAAATGATGATATATATAATGATAACCATATAAACGCTTGTCAACATTTTACAAAAAAGTGGGAATATTAAAAAATGTACAGAATAAAGATATTTTATTAAAATAGAAGAAAACTAATTTCAGTAGTTTTGAAAATCGTCCCCCAAGGTGGAAAAAAGGGGTTGAAATCAGTTTGTATTTTTTGAGTGCTCGACTTGAATCTTTGTATAAAGGCATATTACTTATTAGAATACAAGAAAATTAATTTCAACGTTTTTAAATATTCATCCCCTAAACGAGCTAAAAGGGGGTTTAAAGTTTGAATTCATTACAATGCTTTGAAACTTCTTAGAAAGGCATTATTATATAAGATAACAAAAAAGTTATTTCAACGTTCTTAAAAATTCAACCCCTAAGGGGGTTAAAAAAGGAATGTAAGTTTATATGTGACATTTTCAACCAAAAGGTACCACACTGTCGCTTGTCAATGAGGTTGATTTCAAATTGAAGCTGTATGGAAATAGCGCCTTATTGACAACCGACAATAAGTACCATTTTCATTGAAAGTGGCCTATAAGTGGTACAAGTTTTCTTTTAAGCTAACTTGAGACTTGGTAAAAGGGCATTAGGTACATATATTAAAATAGACGAAAACTAATTTCACAGTTTCTCAAACATCAAACATTTATTCAGCAAACAGGCCACAGAGGCACTTTTTACAAACAATAACATTAACCAAAAATTACAAGAAACAATTACAAATATGGAATCAATAAAATATTCGATACTCAGTATAAATGTCAAATTACACAAAAAAAAACTAATAAAAAATATACAAACAACAGAAAAGTACTAAAATTGTTTAGAGATGTAAAAGTCTCTAGGTGTCAGAGATAAAATATATATAATAAAAAACCGGCCAAGTGCGAGTCGGACTCGCGCACCAAGGGTTCCGTAATTTTTAGTATTTGTTGTTATAGCGGCAACAGAAATATATCATCTGTGAAAATTTCAACTGTCTAGCTATCACGGTTCATGAGATTACAGCCTGGTGACAGACAGACAGACGGACAGACAGACGGACAGGCGGACAGACGGACAGCAGAGTCTTAGTAATAGGGTCCCGTTTTTACCCTTTGGGTACGGAACCCTAAAAAAACGATCATCAAATTATCCTTAGAGGTGTAAACTTTGTGAAAACTTTGTATCGGGAGCGAACATTTACTTTAAATAATGGACAAAAAAATATTCTAAGGGGTTTGAGAGGGATTATATCGAAAACATTTTTTTTAATACAGTTGCTCAAAAAGTGCTACTTTTCGTGGCTGTTTAGCGTGCGGAAAGTTGGTTTTCGCGAACTAGTGCTTTTTACTTTTCCAATTATTTTAAATTTTTACTTGTTCCAATTCATGACTACTTATTGATGAGTGTTAATATTAGTTTCCTTTAAACGTCGTAATCAACATAAAAACCTACTGTTAATGTAAGAATACGAAAAATATGCATATTTCATATTTTATTACTTACCTCTTCATCATAAGTATTATGACACGTTTATTTTTTAATGTTGAAAAACCGTTCTTAATAAGTAATGGAACGGAACGCCTGTCATAGAAGAGGCGTATTTTCTTACTGCAAGAATGTTTTAAGTTTCCAAAGGCAACATTCGATATTGTTTTTATAAATATACGATACACAAATAATCATAAATAACGATATTTAGGTAATAATAGTAGGTACAATGTTTTAATATTTACAATTGTTTCTGTCTTATTGAACATGCATTTGAAAAAAAAACTTTCATTGGAATGGGTTCAATAATAATAACTAAATCTATTCTAGTCGAATAAAAGCTAGAAAAACACTTCTTCATAATGTCAATGTCAATGATGTCACAGAATTAATAATATAAGTTTCGAATTCCATTCCTTACTTGTCGCTTTTCTTATTTTTTCGCAACTGGATTAAAAAACGTCGTTCGATACACGTGCGGAAATGTCATTCTTCACTCGTCCCGAGTCTTGCCACTCGCCTACGATATCTCGGTACTCGTGAAGTAATGACATACTTTCCGCACTAGCATCGAAATGTACTATTTTTTCAGTTGAAACTTCGTAGGTTTTGACAGACAAATCTCATGCGTTGTATAATTATTAACAAATGATTAACCGTCACTGTCCCTATGCTTTTGCTGCATAATGTTCTATGCTCATATAACCACCAACACCAACAAATCCACGTGTACAAAGTCGCGGGCAACAGCTAGGCAACACTATATCGTTGTCGAGAACCCAACAACATTTTTTTATTTTCCTCCGTCAACACTACTGACCACGGCATGGCTCTTACACTTTGAGAATATCTGAAAACAAATAAACACAAGGAGCCATTTTGAAAATGCAGTAACTTTGTTACTACTTTTGGTCACGCGCCGACATGTGTCTACACACACAGTGTCTACACCGTGTCGTAACGGTGACCGAAAATAGTTGTATGGGAATGTACGTGTCTTGTTAGGGTTCCGTACCCAAAGGGTAAAACGAGACCCTATTACTAAGACTCCGTCTGCCGTCTGTCTGTCCGGCTGTCTGTCACCAGGCTGTATCTCATGAACCGTAATAGTTAGACAGTTGAGATTTTCACAGATGACGTATTTCTGTTGCCGCTATAATAACAAATACTAAAAAGTACGGAACCCTCAGTGGGTGAGTCCGACTCGCACTTGTCCGGTTTTTCGCCTACGGCTCGAAGACAAGACGAAGAAAAGACATCTCGGGACTCGTAAATAATAACACACTTTCCACACTTGCATTGAAATGTACTATGTTGGCTGCATGAGTAATGCTATTGACTATTGGGAGTTTGGAACGAAAAAGTAAAAAAATAAAAAGTAAGAGGCAATCTCGCTGATTTTCATACTATACTTAACAGCCCTTATTCCCTGGAGCGTTCATCGATTTCACGAAATATCACTCAATAGATGGCGTTGACGCGCGGTACGCGAGCGCCGGCAACTATAACGCGTTTTGAACGTAGAGAAGAATAATCTTGATCGTTGTCGATTTCAATAGCAAGTAACATTAATTTTATTGTTATAGCCACTCTTTTATTTTATTTTATATGCATGGTAGTAGTAATTTCAGTTTATTATGTTGAGATAATATACATACTTGTACCCAGAGATGACCAGGGTGCCTAGCCAAGATGCCAACCGTTTAGGTACTTATGGTTTACATTAAAACCAAATCTGCAGCTGGCCTCTGAAATGGGTAAAAGAAACGCGTTCCGTATGTCTTTCGCTTTCCAAATGACCAGGGTGCCTAGCCAAGGTGCCAACCTTTTACGCTCTGTAGCAAACGAAACGTAATTGTCTTTGTCGGACTAATATGGAAGAGTGATAGAGAGAGATTACGCTATTGTTCGCTTCGGAACGAACGACTGGAATTTTGGCTAGGCACTCGGGTTTAGTACCTACAGTTTACGTTAAAAACCACTTAAAACCAAATCCGTAGCTGGCAACTGAAATGGGTAATAGAAACGCGTTCCGTATGTGTTTTGCTTTCCAGATGACCAGAGTACCTAGCCAAGATGCCAGGCGTTCGTTCCGTAGCGAACGATAGAGTAATCTCTCTCTATCACTCTTCCATATTAGTACAGAGACGGTTGCGTTTCGTTCGCTACGGAGCGTAATCGGTTGGCATCTTGGCTAGGCACCCTGGTCATCTGCAAAGCGAAACACATACGGAACGCGTTTCTATTACCCATTACAGTGGCCAGCTATAGATTTGGTTTTAATGTAAACTATAGGTACCTAAACCTGGGTGCCTAGCCAAGATGCCAGTCGTTCGTTCCGCAGCGAACGATAGGGTAATCTCTCTCTCGGAACCCGTTTCTACTACCCATTCAGAGGCCAGCTACAGATTTGGTTTTAATGTAAACTATAGGTACCTAAACGGTTGGCATCTTGGCTAGGCACCCTGAACAGACTCGATCACCTAGGCGAAAAAAATTAATATTTGTGCTATAAAATGTACCTATGATTACATTGATCACCTAAGGATCAAGATTTTCTAATCGCATTATACACCACTTCTCGGAACTAGCTCGCTGGTTACTGTCCGTGCTTAGCGTCCGTGCAGCGTGATTTATACGTCTTTTAATAGTTATTTGTTATACAAGGGTGCAAAGTTGTATTTTACCCGCGAGTGTTTTAACACACGAGAATTAAAATACATTTGCACCCGTGTGTAACACAAAACTTTTCCCCTCACTATATCGAGGAAAGTGCAACATCCACAGGCGTTAGATCATCTTCATCGACTGGAATCACTCATTTTTTTACGATATTATAACAAAAAACTGGAAATTCTGTACTTTTACGTGAGAAGTTCTTCTTCTTCTTCTTCTTCTTTTAAAATTATGGCTTCAGCCCAGTGGGACTATTTCGCCAGTATCAAGGTATTGAGAGGTTTACAAACGACAAAAATTGTACGGTTGTACAAGACAGTGTACGGTGATTTGTTAGCTCTTGTAAATCGATAGCTAGACTTTACAAGAAGCACGTGGACTACCGGCCGTTGACTCCAAGATGGTGGTTAAACGCGCTTCAAAATTAATTCTCCATTCACTGCACACTACCACATTAGTTTACTGTATAATAAGCTATCGATATTACACTTTAAACAATATTAATAAGCAAAAAACAAAGTAATTAATCACGATGCTAATTATCAAGATGGCGCTCGAACCGGAAGTCGTGAGAAGTTTTTAAGTAAAATTTTTGTTGACAATGTTGACATTTCTGACGTATGAAATGTCAATGATGCGTTTTGAAATTGCATCGACTTAACTTGTGCGTTCAGAACTATATTTAAAATAATTATTAAAAAACAAACGTTTATTATGGAATTTTAAGGTTTATGACTTAAAATCATTAAATAAAGCTAAATCTGGTATTTTTTTATTAAATTCTCAAACCATTTATTTAATGATAATTAATATCGAATGAACCATTATTATGAGCGTTTTACGTTTTGTTATCTGTCAAGCTACTTAAACACGCTCCATCCAAGGTCAAATTACTTTCCCCACTAGTGGATAAAATGCGTTTTTCCCCGCTTGTTTTAAAGGATAAAAGACGGCTTTCCGAGCTAGTGAGGGGAAAAAATATTTAAATTTACGGCAAAATAGGTCCTATAGTTATGTTTTTTTTTTATGGGTTCACATAAAGTTTGCTATAATATTATTTTGAGGGCAAATATAAGTAAAATTTGCGATAAAAAAATATTATGCGACCCTGTTTTCACCGAAAAAATGAAGAAAACTCGGAAGGTATTTTATCAATCTTTTTCAATGAATCTTTGATTTTCAATCATTTCAGCCCCTCGTACAAGATATGGTGAATTGAATTGTAATCATTCATGTACCAAATGATTCTTGTTTACTGCAAAATTGGCAACCGAAACGACACTTCTCAATGCAAATTTTGAAAAATACTCCCAGGAAAACTCATTTATTTTACGTTTAAAAAGAGAAAATGAAAACTCTAATTAGAAAATGAAAACTTTAACTATTTCAGCCGCTAGTTTAGGAAATGATTATTTAAGAACGTTAACAGTTTTTGAATAAATACTAATAGTTACGTCGTAATGTTGAATGAAAAAGGAGGAAGTTTACGTAAATATTGCAATCTAAATGTCCAGATGCGCGCAATCTGGCACATTCTGACCAGGGAGTGGGTCCTATGCCAATTGCATAGTTCGGTTAATTATGTGGACGAAGGTACATTTTTATTTATTTTTTTATTTTATTTTATTATGGCAACAAACAGTCATTACATAGAAAGATACAATAAATAGACTACAGAGAAGACAAACAGTGCCGAAATTTTTTACATGTGATATTATAGAAACATTATAAGAGTTGATACTGAGTGGTAGAGAGATTCATCGTGCAACCCAACAGACAGGTTTACAACATTTAAACTGATAACTGAGTACTTTGTATACATACGTATATGTAATGAATTTTGAAAACCTTCCACTGTCAGTTAAGTTGTCGACGAATCCGAGTAACAGTTTAATTAAATGACAATTTATAGGAAATACTTATTAAATGGAAAGTAGCAAACTGAAGGTTCTTAAAATCTATATCCTTATAATCGATAATACATATATCATTTACGTTTTACATTATTCAAAGTTCCAATTATTAAGAGTTATTGACGGGGATGTTTTAATAAGCAATTAGATATTTCGTTTTTAAAAGATAAAATGGATACATTAAAAGGGTTTATATGCAAAAACTGATTATTATACATTTCAGGCGCACGGGAGAGAAAACAATTTTTTGTGTATTTTTTCTTAAAGTGGGGAGGTGAAAATAGATATTTTTTACGTGAGGAGCGAGCTGGACGATTACTACACGAAAGCCTTATTTTAGATAAAGTAGGAGAGTCGATGAGATTATTTATAATTTTAAATAAAATTGTCGCATCAGTCAATTTGCGTCTGTTCTCTAAAGATAGAAGTCGGTAGTGCTTTAGAGATTCCTGGTAACTTGAGTTAATACGAAAATTGCGATAGTTGAGTATTTTAATAAATTTTTTTTGGACTTTCTCTATTCTAGATTTATGGCACTGGAAGTAAGGGCTCCATACAACACTACCGAAATCTAATATGGATCTTACAAACGAGAAGTAGAGAATTTTAATTGTTTTGTTGGTTTTAAAGGGTTTACTGAGTCTATTGATGAGGCCTAAATTTCTAAATGCTCTTTGAACTATTTTGTCTATATGTGCATTAAATGATACCTTATCATCCATTATAATACCTAGATCTCTAATATTAGTAGCACGTTTAAGTGTATTATCACAAAGGTTATAGTTGAATATTATTGGATTTATTTTACGGGTATAACTGGTGACAGAGCACTTATCAGCATTTAAAAATAATTGATTCTGTAAACAGTATGACGACAAAGTTCTAAGATCATCCTGCAAGTCACAACAATCTTTGATTGAGGTAACTATTTTAAAAAGTTTCGTGTCATCAGCATATAACAAGTGATTGGAGTTATTAAGTGTTGTACCAATATCATTGATATATATTGTGAATAAAAGGGGCCCCAAGTGGGATCCCTGAGGAATACCAGAAGGCACGCTAAGATAATTAGAGCAGTACCCTTTAACACATACAGCTTGACTACGGTTACGTATATATGAATCGATCCATCTATGAAGGCTGCCGTGCACACCGGCGTTCAAAAGCTTGTTTATGAGCAAATCATGATTAATTTTATCGAACGCTTTTGAAAAGTCGGTGTACACGACGTCCACTTGTTGATTATTGTCCATAGCTTGAAGTATAAAGTCTGTAAAAGTCAACATGTTGGATTCGACACTCCTACATTTAAAGAAACCGTGTTGATGTTCAGATATGTGGTGTTTCAATGCTGCAAATAATTCAGTAGTGACGATTTTTTCAAAAACCTTGCCTAGTACGCACAGTTTAGAGATGGGTCTATACTGGTCAATTGCCCTACCCTCTGTTGTTTTGGGTATGGGTGTTATTAAGGAGGATTTCCATATGCTTGGAAATATTCCTGTCTTTAGAGAGAAACGGAAAATATACGCAATAGGTTCAGCAAGTTCAGCTGCACATTTTGACTAAGAGTGGATGTATTCCATCTGAACCAGCACCTTTATGAACATTAACACCTCGCAACTCTCGAAGGATTATATCTTTATGTAAATTAATGGAGTCTATATCTACGGTTGTTTGAGATGTACTTGAAAAATCTAACAAACTATTTGAATTGTTATCTATAAACACGGAATGAAAATATTGATTAAAAGCGTTGCATATATCAATACCCTCAGTTAGAAAATTATTTTTGTAACACATTTTATCAGGCATGTCATTATTCATCGTTTTATTTTTGACAAAAGCCCAGAAGTATTTGGGGTGCTTATTAATTTTTTCTTCGCTAAAATCAATATAATTGTTGTAGCAATCACGTTCCATTTTTTTAAATCTTTTTCTTAATGTGGCATAGGTTAGATAATCGTTTCTATTACCGTATATTTTCCATTTTTTATGTATCTTTTGTTTTTCTTTATTTAACTTAATAAGGGACTTTGTGAACCAGGGGGGGAGCTTATTACTATTATTTGATATTAGTTTACACGGAACATGTTTCTCTATAAGTTCGTTGAGAGTATTATAAAAATAGGTAGTCATGTCTTCGACCAGTGACATAGACGAAAAGACGTTTAACCAATCAACAGTCGATAGGGCGGAACGTATAGCTTCAAAGTCGGCTTTAAAAAACATTTTTTTACTGATTTTATTATTTGTAAGTGAGGTAGGTAAACACCACGATAAGTCTATGTCCAGGGCTTTATGGTGAGGATCCTCAGAAACCAAAGGTAACTCGCATGTCAAAACGTTACAGAATCTATTACATAACACTAAGTCTAATACTTTGTCATTATCATTGAACGACAAAATGTGCGAATTATTTTAATAATGGATGAGTATCAACACAATAAGTACACAATTCTATTTATTGAGCATCATTAATTTCGTAATTATTAAGTTAAACATAAGCACTAGCTGCGAGGTGCGAGCTACTAAACAAGTGCACAAAAGGGTTATTTTTTTTATTTTTTTTATCTGGTTTTTATGGAGGCTTTGGACACTAGGTGAACATGTCAGCCTCATGGGTGCTATCATAGTTCCCTACTCAAGGGAGAGGTCAATAAAGTGGTAAACACTGATTGCTTTGTCCGATATAGGCTCTGCCAACCAACAATTGCTCTGTCCATTGTGCATGGAGCCCAGACTACCAAAAATTCTTTTTCTCAAGTCCGAATTCCGGACGCATTCCAACAACACGTGAGACAAGTCATCAGTCTTCTGACAGTTTGCACACAGTGGTGGCGATTTAACACCCATCATGCACAGAAATTTGTTTGTAGGGATGTGTCCGGACCGGACTCGGAAAGCTGAGACTAACACTTTTCTAGAGAGGTTAGCAGAATCAAACCAGGGTATCCACAAGGGTCTATCTTGAATTGTTCTGTACCAGATTCCAACACCCCTTGATAAAGCTTGTTCTCCAAAATGGTATTCCCATTTCTGTAAACATCTTTTTTTAATTCTGGGAATTACTTCACTTGAATATGGTATAGAATCGAGTACAGAGCCATCCATTACAGACAAAAGGATTAGAATCGATTGTTTATGACGATAAGTACCTACGTAACAAAATCGTGGTACAATGTAAAAAAAAGCAGCGTTTTTCTAGGAATGTTTGTCTGTCGAGTTTGCCACAAGCCCGGCGTCGTGGCGACGCGCCGACTCCGGTCTCTGGCCGCGTTGGAATGCTTCGCACATTTCGTACAAATAATTCGGAAGGAAGTCCGACGCTTCGCCCTCTCTGCGTTTCAGCATCCTGTAAGCTTCACGTAGCGTCGGCTTCGGGGACAACCGCAACTCCAGCTCAACGGCTGACGGAAAGTGAGCTGCCAATGAGTACACGATCTCCAGATCGGAGGGCGGCGGATTTAGGTGTCTGTAACTAGAAACTTTCTGCAAAAAATATTCCGACATAGGCATCTGTTGATTAGTCTCGTCATACTTTCCCAACTTCATATCATACAGGGCAGCCTTTTGCCTGTCAGCCCCCCAAAATTCTTCTTCGAACGCCTTGAAGAAGTTGTCTATGTCTTTGAATTCACATTTGAAACAGCGAGCCCACATAAGAGGTACACCTTCGAAGCATGATATAATAAAAGCGAGTTTTTTTTCTTCAGGCATGTTCAGCTCTGATATGTAATACTTTACATACTCTACAAAGTCCATAGGATGCGTGTCTCCATTATCATCAAAATGTGGTCTCTTATATGTGGAGGTCATAATCCAATCGCTAATATTATCAGACAAGGATTGTATGGTGTCTTTAGCGGAATTTTCGACGTCTTTATCATCTAATTCGAGTATTTTAGGGCCACTCTTATGAGCCATGTTAGTTTTATCGAAAACTCCACTTGCTTTACCTAAATTTGGAAGTGACATATGACTACGTAGGCGTGATGAAGGCATATTTTTATAAACATCCTCTTGACTCTGAGAAAACCGAACCCCGAATCCCAACGTAGGCTTGTATGGCGGGCGTTCGTCGAAGAGCACGGAATCGTCGTGTCGGGGGCGAGCGTCGTTGTGTTTTTCCTTGCCGACCGACGTAGATATTTTATCCACCATCTCCGACAGATTAGATACGGATGTTTTGATTTGGCGCAAATCAACAAACAAGCTCATGATGAGTTCATATATTAGAATTTGTTATTGTTTCATGATCTGTAACAAAATAAATTGGAAGTTACGAAATGTCAGGGCTTAATCCATATTTTGATACTATTAAACTATTATTAATATACAGTGAAACCTGGTTGATTGGGACCTAGATAAATGGGAAACCTCAATAATTGCAACCAAAGGTCCGGTCCCGGTCCCTTGAGACCAAAAGGCCTCTATAATTGAAATTATGGGAACCTCTATAATTGCAATTTAGATTTTAGTGCTTTTCTTAATTTTGCCTCTGTAATTGAATACATCGAAACTAAGACCTCTATAAGTGAAACTGTGCTAAAAAGTTTCGTCATTGTAGCTCTTCTTATTACCTATATTATTGAAACGAGTCTTACTTATTACCTCTTTCATTGAAATAACGTAGCGAGCAGAAATATTTTTATAGCAATGATAATTTTATTTTAAAACTGTTCGAATCTTTAAACAATACCAGAATTAATTTTATTTATTGGGTATCTATAGCCTATACCTAGTAGATGAAATAGTTTTGATAGTTTTGATTAAATCAAAACCATAGTACTTATGCTTTTTATATTCCAATAAAACTTTCTTCAATACAAGGGAAAATAAGAAAATATTTAATACCCAAACGATTATAAGAATATAAAGTAGTAATTAATGTAGTGTAAAGGATGACTCACGTTAGACCGGGCCGTGACCGGGCCGGAGCTTCCGGCGCTTCGTTTTCTATGGAAAGCATCACGTGATCACCTGTCATGTCATAGAAAAGTAAGCGCCGGAAGCTCCGGCCCGGTCACGGCCCGGTCTAACGTGAGTCATCCAGGTCATCCTTAAAAGTGCAAGGTATATAATATTTATATAGACCAGAAAATCAGAATGTAAGCAGTAAGCATGTAAATCTACTTTTAATGGTTATTTGCACGTTCATAAAAGAAATTTGTCAGAACGCAACCTCTGTTAATAAGAATCTCTTTAATTGAAACAACGATTTTTTTGACCCTCGTTAATGGGCACGACCTACTTAAATGAAAAACCTGTTTAATTGACACAGAATTGCCGGTCTCTTGAGATTTCAATTATCCAGGTTTCACTGTATCATACATAAATGCGAAAGTAACTGTCTGTTACCTCTTGACGCTTGAACCGCTGAACCGATTTAGATGAAATTTTCCCGATTGGATGAATAGGGGGTTAAAAGGGGGTGGAATTTATTATTCAAGTGATATATTGAATATGGATATAATAATTCTAGGTAGACGAAGTCGCGGGCAGATGCTGGAGTTAGTATCTTTTCTTATGTACATCAATAACATAAACTTGGTGTGCGCATGCCACTCGCTGATACACAATGGTCACGCGCTCACCAACAATGGGCACACGCACCCACAAAAGGAACAAAGGCATTTCTTTAACTGATTAGGGTCTTTGGCGAAAAAATCATTTGAGAAAATGCAGACTATACTTATAAATACTATGCATTATTGGTATTTTTACAGAACGAAGCAATGATTTATACCAATTCTTTAACATACTTATAATAAAATAATCTTTCGATCGGAATATTCGATCGCATTATGCGTATGTATGCCTAATAAATCAATTAATAACGGTAGATTAGTTGATTTATTACACATAAGTCATACCTTTGATGGGGAAACCGGTTACACAATTATTAAATTTAAACATAATCATCAAAATGTGTTTTTCTATGTGAAAAAAATATGAATGGACAAAATAAAACAGTGCAAAAGAGTGCGTGCGTAGAAAGTTTGGAAGTAAATCGGGCTTACGTGCGACGATACCGACAGGGCCCACCGTACTACCCACTACCACTGGCATGGGGAGGCCGTACTTGCCGCTTTTTATACGCTCAAGTTATGGTATCTGGGTTATCGTTGCCGGAGTAATAAATTCCATTGATATTTCGTCGAGCTTGCCAAGGAGATGTTACCGATCCCTTTTTTCAATTTTCCATAGGACGGGAACGTATTTCCAAATTTGTTAATTTTCATCACAAACATCCTAAAGTCCCCAGAGAAAGGCCTAAAGATTGCTTATTAAATTTTTGGCAATTGTATTGTGATCTTAAAATAGCGCTAAGATTTATCAAAAACTCCGGTCTGTGAGCCTGTTGACTATTTTATACAGGCGTCATTTTCCTAAATCGGTTCAGCGGTTTAAGCGTGAAGAGGTAACAGACAGACAGACAGATAGACCCACTTTCGCATTTATAACATTACTATATAGCTTTTGCCTGCAACTTCGTCTGCGTGGAATTAATTCTAGCAGTTAAGAAAGTATATATATATCACTGGGATATATCCTTCCTGGATCAAATCTAATGGCAATAATTTTGAGCATAGATTAGATTAGATATATTTTTTTCACAACATAAGATTACAGTACAAATTACATTAATGTCAATATAATGTCATAATATGCTTAATTGCTTACACCATTTAACAGCAAATTAATTTATTTTCTTATTCCCCCCCTCCCCCCTTTTCACCCTCTTTAGGGATGACTTCCGATGTAAATAAGAGAAGAGAAGAAAAGCGAGGATGTCTTCGGGAATAAAAACTATTCTATACCCTTCCCAACAATTAAGACTATTTCCACTTGTTCCATATCAAATTTCATCCAAATCGGTTTTATTGGGCCCATACAACTTTTCACCCCCTTTAGGGTTGATTTATGGGGTGAAACCTATCCTATGTCCTTCCCCAGGACTCAAACTATGTCCAACCTAATTTCATCTTAATCGGTTCAGCGATTATGGATTCCCCATATAAATTTCCACCCCCCTTTCACCCCCTTAACTCACCCCGATCAGGAATAAAAAGTATCCTATGTCCTTCCCCGGGACTCAAACTATCTGTATACCAAATTTCAACTAAATCGGTTCAGCGGTTTAAGCGTGAAGAGGTGACAGACAGACATACACACTTTCGCATTTATAATATTACCAGCTTTTGCCCGCGACTTCGTCTGCGTAAAGTTAATATTTTGGGTAGCTTATTTTTTATCCATCTGCTTTTTATCGATTTTCCATACAAACTTCCACCCCCCTTTTCACCCCCTTAAAGGATGATTTCTGGGATATATCCTTCCCCGGGTCTCAAACTATCTCTATACCAAATTTCAAATAAATCGGTTCAGCGGTTTAAGCGTGAAGAGGTAACAGACAGACAGACATACACACGCATTTATAATATTATTATAGTATGGATGATATACTATTTATAATATTAGTATGGATATGGTTATTAGTATATTCTAGCGACACCCCGGCTCCGCACAGGTAGTTAGTTATAATAATACAAATAAACCTTCCTCTTGAATCACTCTATCTATTAAAGAAATCCGCATCAAAATCCGTTGCGAAGTTTTAAAGATCTAAGCATACATAGGGTCAGACAGACAGACAGCGGAAAGCGACTTTGTTTTATACTATGTAGTGATAATTGGTCAAGCAAATCTTGTCAATAGAAAAAGGCGCGAAATTCAAATTTTCTATGTGACGATAACCCTTCGCACCTACATTTTTAGGGTTCCGTACTCAAAGGGTAAAAACGGGACCCTATTACTAAGACTCCGCTGTCCGTCTGTACGTCCGTCTGTCCGTCTGTCTGTCTGTCTGTCTGTCACCAGGCTGTATCTCATGAACCGTGATAGCTAGACAGTTGAAATTTTCACAGATGATGTATTTCTGTTGCCGCTATTACAACAAATACTAAAAACAGAATAATAAAAATATTTAAATGGGGCTCCCATACAACAAACGTGATTTTTTTGCTGTTTTTTACGTAATGGTACGGAACCCTTCGTGCGCGAGTCCGACTCGCACTTGGCCAGTTTTTTTAATTTGCCGCCTTTTTTTCTACTGACAAGATTTGCTTGACTAACTAGTATATTACTATATAGTATCTTAGTATATATTAGTAAATTAGTATATAGTATATTAGTAGATATTAGTATTAATATGGATTTCGGGAATCTCGAAAACCGCTATAACGATTTCGATGAAATTTGCTATATGGGGGTTTTCGGGGGCGAAAAATCGATCTAGCTAGGTTTTATCTCTGGGAAAACGCGCATTTCTTAAGTTTTTATGTTTTCCGAGCAAAGCTCGGTCTCTCAGGTACTTAAATTAAACCATTACATAAAATACACAATTGTAATCATAGTACATGGGTAAATATATACTACTATTAAGTACAAGTTGTTAATAGACACGATCTTTTACAGCGTTTTGCATTACAGAATTTACAGATGAATAAAGTAGCGTAGTTACATCGAGTATAGGAATTAGGACGGCAGGTACTTCACGTCATCGACGTAATTGGAACAGGATATTGCTGCAGGTCTTTTAATAGGATTGCTGTGTTTCGCTTCGTAAACCGACATTCGTGTAATGCGAAGAAGGGGTGTAGACTGTAGAGCGGCAGCACCGCGCACGCGACGTCATGTCATGACGCATGTGACGACCAAAAGAGCTTCCAGTTCGCAGGCTAATTTGGAAACGCGAGCTTTATTTGCCACGGTTGCGCACTGTGTGGCACCGGTGCACCCGAGACCTCGGCCGTTACAAATTAGCATTCAAAGGGCCACCCGTCATAAAGCACATTTGCTTAGGTACGCACCGCACCCTTAATAGTTATTTGTTATACAAGGGTGCAAAGTTGTATTTTACCCGCGAGTGTGGAATTGAAACACGAGCAAGCGAAAGGATTCTATAGTTGAACCACGAGCGAAGCGAGTGGTTCTAAAATATAATCCTGAGCGTAGCGAGTGTTTAAACACACGAGAAGTAAAATACGTTTGCACCCGTGTGTAACACAAAACTCCTCACTATAGCGAGGAAAGTGCAACATCCAAGGCGTTGGATCATCTTCATCACTGGAATCACTCATTTTTTTACGATAATACGATATTATAACAGAAAACTCTGGAAGTTGTGTATTTTTACGTGTCGGAGTCGGTAAGAAAATTTTTGTTGACAATGTTGACATTTCTGACGATGCGTTTTGAAATCACATCGACTCAACTTGTGCGTTCAGAATTACATTACATAAAAAAACAAATGTTTCTTATGGAATTTAAGGTTTATGACTTAAAATCATTAAATAAAGCTAAATCACAGAATAACTAATAGTACTACCGCACAGAAAATTCACTCCTTCACAAAAGTCAGATTTAGGTATAAAATTTTACCTATACTCGCCGCCTGCAAACAAAATTGAAACTTATAACCGCGCACGAACCGTGAATCTTCTTTGCGCGCCGCAGTTTTATGACCGAGCTGTGAGTGTCGGCACGGGGTTGTCACTTGACAAGTTTTTGTACCTATACCTACCTATTGATTTATTAATTTTAAGATAAATATGTAGGAATTACAAACGTTGATTCTGTAAACATATTTTTTTTATCCTGAGATAGTATGTCTGATTCTCACGGAAGTAGGTATGCCACTGCCGTATTCGTTTGAAAATATGTCAGTCAGTTATTAATATTGTTTCTGGGCAATCAATATTCAATAAATTAAGGATGTTTTATACAGATTAGATCGAGATTTAGGTTTCGAAGCCATGTGTATTTTCAATTTTGCACGAGTGACACGATAATCGTGCGAACCGAGCGGCAGCCCACTGCCATACGCCTGCCCGGGAGGCGCGCGGCCAAATGTACCTAAACTGCGTAGTGACACCCCCCTGGCTAAATTTGGTATTTTTTATTAAATTCTCAAACCATTTGTTTAATGATAATTAATATGGAACGAACCATTATTGTGAGCGTTTTACGTTTTGTTATCTGTCAAAAGAGACTTAAACACGCTCCATCCAAGGTCAAATTACTTTCCCCACTAGTGGATAAAATGCGTTTTTCCCCGCTTGTTTTAAAGGATAAAAGACGGCTTTCCAAGCTAGTGAGGGGAAAAAATGTTTATAGTCGAGAAAGGACGCAATAGCGGTCGGCTCGGGACTTCGAGTCACGGTCTACGAGCACAAAGCTTCCGTAGCCGCGTCGCGTCCATTATGGATAATTCATGCGGAATGTAATTGTTCCGTTGTCCGATTCGGCACCGGGAACATTATCGCGTTCGTCACGGCACGCACGTGTACGAGCGATCTAATACAATAATTCCCGTATCTAATTGTACGCGCCTATCTCGATCTAGGAGACAAAGAGTCCGCCGAGGGGCGAAGCGATACGCTCTGTCATAGCTGTTCGTACAATGCACGTGCCACCAATCTTTTCAACATTTTTACTTTGTGCCTTTGTGTCTGACGAGGTATAATTGTGATTTAAATTTTCAAATGCCAATTTCATTCATCATTAACATCGAATTATTCAAACATACCTACATGGCATAATAGTACCTACACTTTTGTTTGCTACGACCACCAACTAAGGGCGAAGGAATAATACGAGTATAACTCTAGATATGTTATTGAACAACCCGCTTAAATCTAAATGAAAGTAAAAACAAAGTAAATGGATTTAGAATAGAAGCATTAGCGCTGACGCGGCTGCAGCGGTGCTGATTTCTGTTTAATGATGATTAAATGGTGTTTGATTGTGTCGGCGACGTGCGTGCCCGTGCCCGCTGCAGCGCGCGCCGCCCCGCGCCGTCCACTGCCGCCCAGCACAAAACTAGTTGTGCTGGGCGACTACAGTTTAAAACACTACAGGATTTTCCTTATTCAATGAAATCAATTAGTAGCGGCGAAAGTAGCATAGTATTTTTATACTCGATGGGTAGGCGTTTTTTGTTTATAAATTACTAATAGCTTTTGCCCGCGACCTCGTCTGCGTGGAATTTGTAATTTGGGTACTTTAATTTTAAACAAAACTGCTTTTTATTCGGTATTAAAAAGGAATTTGATGCCTGTTTCATTCGGAAGAAGGTGCAAGGCAAGGCCAAGATTAAATTTAGCGACTGGACTACGCCGGATATTCACGAGAAAAGATGACTTACATACTTACTTACTCAAATGTACCTAGGAGGAATCACTGACTCCCGAGACACAGGCTTGGACCTAGTTCGGGAGGCAGAGACTTAACCCCACTACCTAAATGTGTTACAAACCTGTTACACCTGTTTCATATTGTCAAACTTTATAATGTGAAATGTATATCCAAGGTTTAAAGCAATAAAGATTTTTATTTATTTTATTATTATAGTTACTTACTCTACGACTTATATGCTTTTCCAGTCTTTCTATTACCAAACGAATATAATATGGTATGGTATTACATATTTAAAATTTCGTTATATGATTTAAAAGCAACTGATAAAAGACCAGAATTTCTGGAGTACGTTAAGATTTTTTCTAAATCTTTTAAGATGGTGTGTGTAGTGGCACAGGGCCGGATTTAGGGGAGGGCGACCGGGGCAACTGCCCCGGGCCTCCACAAAAGAGGGGCCCCCACAATAGAGACTTCGGAAAAATAATTTAGGGCCACGGGGCTTCCACACCTCTAAATCCGGCCCTGAATTTATGCATTACCTATATTTTAGAGATAGTAGACCAGGCCGCCTGAATCACCACCACACAGTGGTCCAGCCAGCGCTCACATCTATGACTGTCACTCACATACATAGTATAATATGTGAGCGACAGTCATACCTACATATAAGTACCAGTGTCGAGCCCAATCATTTCTCGGTCTGCACAGATCCACTGACTGTCCCCACAAAAACTCATAACATAAGACTACATAAAATATTTGATGTGCTTTGTTACCTGAGCTGTGTCGCCTTTAACTAATACACATAATACAATGACTTTAATTGCTAGGTACTTGTTTTTATTACAGTTTCTGGTTTGGACTATGCATGTTTGTGTGTCAAGTAGACGGGGTGAATAAGGACAGTTTTGAACATTGAGAGAAATTTTAAAGAAATTTTTCCTCTAGTAGGGCCACAAATGTTAAGGTATATAAACTTTTGTCTTATGTTTGGGAATCGATTTATATTAAAACTAGCGACCTTCGTGCGTGCTTCGCACGGGTAGTTCAACTAATAACAAATTATAATCTTTACAAATTATACATATAAACCTTCCTCTTGAATCACTTTATTTAAAAAAACCGCATCAAAATCCGTTGGGTAGTTTTAAAGATCTAAGCATACATAGTGAATTGTTATACAAGGGTGCAAAGTTGTATTTTACCCGCGAGTGTTTCAACACACGAGAAGTAAAATACATTTGCACCCGTGTGTAATACAAAACTTTTCCCCTCACTATAGCGAGGAAAGTGCAACATCCACAGGCTATAGTTAGATCATCTTCATCACTGGAATCACTCTTTTCTTTTCACCTCACTATAGCGAGGAAAGTGCAACATCTACAGGCTATAGTTTGATCATCTTCATCTCTGGAATCACTCTTTTCTTTTCCCCTCACTATAGCGAGGAAAGTGCAACATCCACAGGCTATAGTTAGATCATCTCCATCACTGGAATCACTCTTTTCTTTTCCCCTCACTATAGCGAGGAAAGTGCAACATCCACAGGCTATAGTTAGATTATCTTCATCACTGGAAACACTCTTTTCTTTTCACCTCACTATAGCGAGGAAAGTGCAACATCCACAGGCTATAGTTAGATCATCTTCATCACTGGAATCACTCTTTTCTTTTCCCCTCACTATAGCGAGGAAAGTGCAACATCCACAGGCTATAGTTAGATTATCTTCATCACTGGAATCACTCTTTTCTTTTCACCTCACTATGGCGAGGAAAGTGCAACATCCACAGGCTATAGTTAGATCATCTTCATCACTGGAATCACTCTTTTTTTTACAATATTATAATAGAAAACTCTGGAAGGTATGTATTTTTACGTGAGTCGGAGTCGGTGAGAACGATTTTAAAGTAATTTTTTTGTTGACACTTGACAATGTTGACATTTTTGACGATGCGTTTTGAAATTGCATTGACTTAACTTGTGCGGTCAGTTATATGCATCATCATTATAAAAAAAAACAAATATTTTTTACGGAATTGTAAGGATTACGACTTAAAATCATTAAATAAAGCTATAAACTGAAATAAATGTCATATACGAAGGAAAAAAAGCTATATTTATATTTTTGTTAAAAGCTATATTTGGTATTTTTGGCTGTTTCATACATTTTGGCTGGTCCATTTTCTATGGGAGGGTACATTTTTTTCGCGATTTCTTGGTTGGTCCCATAGTAAAAGTTGCGCAGTATAATCCCAAAACCTCCCTGGCAAAGGGAATGCACTTATTTTTTAGCCACCCTGTATATAAAAATACCACACTCAGAATGTTTAATCTGAAGTTTTATTTTAATATTAAGCGAGGCTTATTATACGGATGAAAGTAACAAAAGTCTGAATAATTAAAAACAGTTACTTAATATATTTACCTACCTATGTCCCATTCAGAAATTCCGCCTGTTTTAAGTTGGTGTAAGTAAGTGCCTAGTACCATAGAGTAACTTATACTAGAGCGGTACTGTCATAGTAAATTTTGTAACCCCAGTAAATTCACTGCCATCTGTCGACACACTTTAAAACTAAAAATAAATATTTATAAAAATACGATAAAATGTATTTAAATATGGATAAATGATTTTTTTATTTGCAATTATTTTTATATGATTTTGACCCATGTTCTTTCACTGGTATGCGTTAAAATTATAAATAACAAACGAAACAGTCAACGCCCTCTATACGAGTGTAGGCCAAAACTAGTGGCGCCATCTGATCGAGAATCAAATTTTCGTGATTTTCGAGGCACGTTTTTTCCTTAGACTGTATCCATCTATTACCGAGTTATATCTATCTTTGCTAGTACTAATCTACCAAAAACACTAAACAAAGAATAACTAATTTTAAAAACAATTTTTGGCAGCCTTATTGCTTCCCTATTAACTAAGAACCAGAGGCGTCCCGCTCCACCCCTCAGTCGTCCCTATTCACACTCGTTGCGTCCCTATAAACCCCGTATTTTTTCATGGATCTCTATTTTCACAACACTGTTTGCTAACAAAACAAAGATTATTTATACATACCATGTAATTAATACACTAATAGGTTCTCAATTAAATGCCAAACCAATTTTCACTATCAAAAGTGTTACAAACCAGTAAAAACCTTTACTTTTAAATAAAGTTTTAGAGCTCATATCAACCATTCGTTGACAGATTCAATTTTAAACTATTAGTTTGGCAATATATCAAGACTTTCATGCTTTTCCAGTCTTACTGTTAAACTATTACCAAAATAATATAATCTAGTATTATTTTCAATCGCAAGATACAATTTTTGTGATTACATATTTTCTTTTAAATTATCAGGTAAATGTCATTCCCGGTTCTTGTCCCTATTCCCCCCGCCGTCCCTATTCGCCACATTTGACGGTAATTCTTAAGAGCTGGAAAGGGTAATCTTAAAGCATCGTCAGGTAACTTGTTATAAAAATGAATGCATTGCCCAACGAATGACTTTTGTACTTTACGGACACGAAACTTTCTGATAGCAAGCTTATTTTCATTTCTAGTGTTATAGTTGTTATATATGGACATCAGAATTGTTAGTGAAGGAGTCTAGATTTTTAACATCATAAATAATACTATCATAGATGTATTGGGAAGCTACAGTTAAAATATTAATTTCTTTGAAAAGTTCTGCTAATGATTCACGCGTTCTTAAGTTATAAAATAAATATAGAGCGAATGCCCGTCTTTTGTAAAACAAATTTAGTCTGTATGTCAGCTGCTTTGCCCCAAACCAGAATACCATATGACATTACACTATGAAAATAACTATAATAAACAAGGCGAGCTGTCTCAAGGCAATTCTCCATACAATTAATGTTGATTCCCCATATAAATTTCCACCCCCTTTAGGGGTGAGTTCTGGGATAGAAAGTATCTTATGTCCTTCCCCTGGACTCAAACTATCCGTGTACCAAATTTCAACTAAATCGGTTCAGCGGTTTAAGCGTGAAGAGGTAACACACAGACAGACAGACACCTTTCGCATTTATAATCCATACTACCATACTAATATACTAATATTATAAAATTAAAAAGCAGATTTGTTTAAGAATTAAGGTACCCAAATTACTAATTCCACGCAGACGAAGTCGCGGGCAAAAGCTAGTATCTATAGGTATATAGTGGAAGTATGGATATGGATAAATAAAGATGACACCTATCACATCACCCTACCCATCGGGTTTGAAAAATACTATAGGGTATTTGACTACCAGTCAAATCAGTTACTTTTTTCGAACTGTCAAAACGATTTTTATGAAAATCTATATAAAATATAAAATTTATATGAAACACTAGCACGCGACGTCACAATCAAATTACCAACTCTTTTTTGTTTTATACGGGTTTTAAAATAGAAATTCTATCTAAAAATAACTGCGGTCTACGTTTCTCTATTATTCTTCTGGTGCTTTATTTCATGCATGGTGTAAAATAATTTATTTTAAATACAGTCAAATACCCTATTATGTTGAAAATAAATGCAACGTCACACCGAAGCCCACATCCTCTGGAAGCAGATCACAAGAAGTTAACTAGGTATAATCACATAGAAATTTCAATTTGTTACAATCAGAAGCAACGGGCAGGGGGTTTAGTCCCGCAGTTAGTGTCGCAGTAAACTACCACGCGTCATTACACACCGAAGAATGATACTGTAATTATGAACCATTCGACACACGCTGCTGGAGTAATGAGCGTAATGACTGTTAAAATCAAGGTTCGAGGCTGCAATTTATTAAATCACCGAGGGTTCAGGGAGCTAAGTATTTAAGAATAGATACATATATATCTAAACTCAAGACCTCTAAACTACATACAGTGTGGAACAAAATTATAAGCCCTGGAGGGAAAGTGCCATAAAACCTTAAGTTAGCTCATTTTACTTAAAGGAAACATTCTTTTATCTTTAAAAAGAAACAAAACTGCATTTGTTTACGTTACATGTCCGTCTTTGGGTCACATACTTACATATGTATACCAAATTTCAACTTAATTGGTCCAGTAGTTTTGGAGAAAATAGGCTGTGACAGACGGACAGACAGACAGACGCACGAGTGATCGTATAAGGGTTCCGTTTTTCATTAGGCTCATCTTTGAATTCTATATGATGTCTTATTCTCCTGCTCCACGACCCCGAAATCTACTAATACCTAATTACCTACTCGTTTCCGTGTAGATAGATCCACAGATAGATCAAAGAGTAAATTAAAATTAAATTAAATAAGCCTTTTATTTTTCTCATTTTTGTACATGCATAACATTTTTTTCATTTACATGCAACAAACAAATAAATATTTACTTTAAACATTTCAATTTACAGTGACATTATTATTAATTATTTATTTGAATTTATAACTTTTATAATACTTAATTTAATTGTGACAAAACATTTAATTATTTATTTACTTATATTATTATTATTAATTCATGCACTGAAAATAATTTCTATTTTTTCCAAATGAGAACCCCTCTGTAGGGTAAAGGCCTCCTCCAATTTTGCCTATTGTTTCCTGTCCTTTGCTTTTGTTTGCCATTCTTCTCCCGCTATGTCCTTTATGTCATCGACCCACCTTCTTAATGGTTTTCCCCGTTTTCTTTTTCCTTTGGGTCCTTTCCATGCTACGGTACGGCTTGTCCATCGGTTGTCTTCTGTTCTGGCGAGGTGTCCTGCCCATTTCCATTTCAACCTCATAGAGTGGAGTAAGAAATCATTATGTTTGGTTAATTTTCTTATCTTTGTGAGGCGTACCTTATCTTTTCTTCGAATTTTTAGGATGGATCGTTCCATGTTTGATTGACATATTCTGATTTTTTCCTTTACTTCTTTTGTATATGTCCATGTTTGTGAGCCGTACGATAAGCAAGGGAGGATGCCACTATCCATTACTTTCTTTTTTACAGTAGTATCATAAATCATTTGATATGTGGGTAATATATAGTGAGCTATATACCTAAGGCGCTTAGCATAGGTACCTACATAGCGTTGTCTAGTACTAGTACTAAACTTGTGCGAGTGTTTGCGTGCAACTTTCAAATGACTTTCAAAAGAGTGAAAAGTTACCGGCATTAGCATTAATATTAAGCATTAATTATATACACAGTACATGTAACACGGCATTACGCCGCTATTTAATAGGTCATACGCAAAAGACACTCAAAGGCATACTTATCCGCACAATATCTAATTAGACACATTAAGCTTAATAATGAAGAGCATTGTGTTTGTAGCGCACGTACTGAGCATTGAGTCTACTATCGTGGCGTGGGACGGCTCATAAAATATAAACCCTTCAAAATGAAACCAAGCGTGAGTATTGCTCTAATTTGGTATAGCATCATACAAAACCCGATTGTATATGCTGAACACGCGTACACATTAATTTATATCACGGCACGGCAAATCCCGTCCCCAATTTAAATGTAAATAGCTATCAAAGTGGGAAGCCCGAATAATTGAAACAAATGCACGGATTACTTAACAAATTGTTCAATAGACGGCCGATTTGTCTATGTCTCCTCTCAACATATAAAACAATATTTTATTGCATAAGTACTTGATTAGGTTAGTAAACAAACGATAATTGTACTTATACTACTTGTATTAAGTACATAACTATACATATATATTTATAAATGGATTATTAAGGGTTAGTATCTAAATTTAGCGATAAGTACTAGCGATAGAGAATACTTAGCGCTTTAGTCGGTATATAATAAATATATGTGTGCATATATAGCAACCCCCGTAACCGATTTTACGCCTGTGTCTAGTTTACGCGACAATATCCATTCTAATTCATAAATATACATTATATCGTGACTACTTTGAAAAAACTTGTATCCTGTTCTGTCAATCAAAAGAAAAAAAATTGTGTGGTTTTATAGGAAACCACGATGCAAGTGAAACTTTTTTTCGGATTGTAGGCATTTAACTGAAATTTAAAGGTTATAAAGAGTGGAATGAGAATAACAAAAACATAATACTAAAGTATTTTTATTGGTTTCAATTTGTTATACAAAGATAATAACTAATAAGAACAGGTGTAAGTACCAAGTAGGTTGAATCCACCGCTTGCAGCTTCCGACTCTTTATCCATTTTCTAAATCTGGAGGAGCCCAAACTTGGTATGTTTTGAGAATTATTTTTGTTTTAATTAAAAAAAACCGGCCAAGTGCGAGTCGGACTCGCGTTCCAAGGGTTCCTTACATTACACAATTTAAACAATGTATTTTTTATGTGAAATGTCTTTAAAAAACCCGTAGGGGTCGGATCAAAACTAAGTAATTAAGTCCGACTCACGCTTGACTGCACATTTCTAATAGGTTTTTCGATGATCTATAGGTAAAGATCTATTTTGTGTATTTTTTCAAAATTTTTTGACCTAGTAGTCTCGGAGATAAAGGGGGGGGGGGGGGGAATGGTCATTTTTTTGCCTATTTTCTTGAATCACTTCTAAACTATTTATCTTAAAATTATTAAAAAAATATACTTGAGATTCTCACAATGAGCTCTTTCATTTGATATGTAACACGATATACTTTGACAAACTTTATTTTTGAATTTTCTCATTTACCCTCAAAAGTGGCCCCCGTGTTTAAAATTAATTTGTTCACGTTACATGTCCATCTTTGGGTCACAAATTTACATATGTGTACCAAATTTCAACTTAATTGGTCCAGTAGTGTCGGAGAAAATAGGCTGGGACAGACGGACAGACAGACAGACGGACAGACAGACAGACGGACAGACAGACAGTCAGACAGACGCACGAGTGATCCTATTAGGGTTCCGTTTTTTCCTTTTGAGGTACGGAACCCTAAAAATGGCTGAAATGTAATGATGTGATACATCGCGCCTCAAAAAGCCGTTTCAACACGATAGGTTTCTAAAAAAAATTTTTCCCTATACAAAAAAAACTGCACTTCCCTAAGGGAATTTGAAAATAAATAAATAAACCATTTATTCTGGCGAAATAAACCCTATTTCTACATTTAATTCTTCTGCCAAACTGCAAGACAGTTTGTTGGCAAAGGGGACCCTTAAAACACAGATAGTAGTACCAAAGAGGATATAATAAGATATAGAGCGGTACTGTCATAGTAGATTTTGTAACCACAGTAAATTCACTGTCATCTATCGACACACCTTAAAACTAAAAATGAAGATTTATAAAAATACGATAAAATGGATTTAAATATGAATAAATGATTTTTTTTATTTTTATGATTTTGACCCATGTTCTTTCACTGATATGCGTTAAAATTGTTAAATAACAAACGAAACCGTCAACGCCATCTATACGACAGTAGGCCAAAGCTAGTAGCGCCCTCTGATCGAGAATCAAATTTTCTTGATTTTCGAGGCACGTTTTTTCCTTAGACTGTATCCATCTATTACGGAGTTATATCTATCTTTGTATCTATCTTTGGTAGTACATAGCCTACATAGGTACATCTTATTACTTATTTAGGAACTGTGGGTCAAAAATTGTTTTGACCTCTAGTATGCGATGCGTGTGCCAAATGGCTAAACTACATCGATTTGCGGTTTTTATTTTGGCTTTACTACACTACATATATGCACTCGTTGATAGAACAGATAGTTGGCACTTCCGACTGCACTTGCTTGGAATTATTCTGAGCTCAATCGACTAGAAGTGTCATGATTTATTCGAGGATCTATTGTGGTTCCAGCAACGTTTTGTTTATTCGTCGACCGTTGTCTGCGAGTACTAATGCACCAATAAATCACGTCCGTTAATTCGCGTTACTAACACGCTGACATTTATTTTAGTTGTACCTACAGCTATGGTTTTGAGTACTTTTTTCTTGCCCTGAAGGGCAAGTAGCGAAGGAGGGTCGGACGAGGGCTTTGGCCGTGCCCTATCTTTTACGCTGGAGTATTTCTTAAGTAGTACTTACCTAGAGATAGATAATAGAATTGGGTTTTCTAGCTAGGTTATATGAGGCATTTTCTATAAAAAGGGACCTTATTGTCGATGGCGCTTACGCCGCACAGCGTCGCGCGGCATTGTATTTATATCGGAGCATCGTTTATAAAGGCGTGAGCGTCATCGACAATAAGGTCCCTTTTTATAGGAAATACCACATATTATTAAGCTTCCTACCGTTATTTGAAGCCTATTTTATTATATTTGAGAGAGCAATCCTGTTGACAGATGACGTAGCGGTTCCCTATTGGTAGACACCTATCGTCATTTTTCCCACCACCACCAGTTTAGCATTACAGTTTCAAACATTTAATTTAATTGTTTTAAAACACTGCCGATTAGCAGAGGTCAGTCATTTATTGTTCAAAATTATTAAACCGTGAAACCGTTACATTTTTACCCGTGATGCTAAATATTTCCGCCCATAAAATATGCATGAAAAGTGAAATTGGAATTGGAGCAAATATACATATTTATTTATTTATTTAATCTTTATTGCACAAAAGAAAAACTTATCGTACAAAAGGTGGATTTATGCCAAAAGCATTCTCTACCAGTCAACCTTAAGGCAAAGCAGAGAGATTGTGGGCGGTGCTAAGTACTACCGGGCGGCGGTACTAATTTACTAACAAAATACAATACGCAAAGCAGAATGTAAAATAGTTTATGTTACATTTCTACCAGGAAATAAATCAGGAATACAAAATCGATAGTTGTTTCAACCCTCTTCTTTATAGATATGTTGATGGTCACAATAACGAAGAGGAAAATATAAAAAAGAAAAGGGATCATATATAAACAGGCTGTAGGTAATTAAGTAAGCTTAGCTTAGTTGAAGCGCTTGAGCGAAGGGCGGGCGGGTGGAAAATCCGGGCGTGAGTCATCCGCCGCGACACACCTGCATTCTCGTCGTCTTAATCTAATCCAAATTTGTTTTAGATTAAAACTACTTGAGTTATTTTGGTCATACTCGCACTTTTTTGGTTTAGATTTAAATGGGTTAGTTGAAGGGGGTGCATAAGCACTACGAGTAATACGAGTTCTGTATATTAAATAGCAAATACCAACACGTTTGCATTAGAAAATCAGTAGCGGACTAGCGGCCGGCAGCCGGCGCGCCACGGTCAGACTGCGCGCCGCGCCGTATGAGGATGAGATTAATACTAGATTAAATTTATTTATTAAATTTGATTTAGGTACCTACCGGTATTGCTTTGGAATCGTATTGGTTCGAGTGCACCAGTTTCCGGCAGGTATGAAATATTTATTTATACAATAACTAAGCGAAGTTCTTACATTCAACTTGAAACAAAGATATTGGGAGTAGGACTTATTGACGCTGGACGTTCTGATACTTAAACATATATGCCCTTATTTTATTATGTTCTACTTGCGGTAGGTACCGTAAAATGGGATGAGTACGAGCAAAACTGACATTCAAACCTCGATAACATTTTATTTTTACATATTATGCAAACTGAATGGTGTATATTGTATTGTATTTCTTTATTGCAGATAACAAGATCCATATTACATTAAAATCACGAGCACAATTAAAATAACAATAAATAGGTACATTAAAACAAATCTTAAAATTAAATTAAATTAAAATTTCCGTCATTACACACACAAATAAAAAGGCACATTACAAAAATTCAACAAATACAAAATAAATATTAATAATGTCAACAAAATTCCGTCAGGTCAACTCACTACATGAAGGCTGTTCCAGTGTCTCGCTATGGGGGAGTCTAAACTGCTAGCGATCACGCCCAGTATGCTGTTGTTACTCTCGCGCACACGGCGCATGATGGAGGCGACCCGCTTCCGAATAATGGCATGGAAGCCGTCTACTCGCGCTTCCGCAAACATGCCCGATGCGCTGCAATACCTGGGCAATCCCAACAGCATCCTGAGCGTGTTGTTATATTGCACCCTTAAGGCACTGACTGCCCGCTGAGTATAGTTCACCCACAGGCAGCACGAATAAAAAGACTGGCAAAAAGCCTTAAATAAGGTAATTTTTACCTCCTTACTGCAACGCGCAAACCTGCGGGCCAACATATTCCCCCGAACAGCCAGCGCCCTACGCTCCCTCTCAATGTCCAAGTCGTCCGAGAGGCACTCCGTGACCCAGTGACCCAAGTACTTAAATTTAGCGGTTCTTTTTAGTGGTTCTCCATTCAACATAATATTCGGGACTCTGTCCACTTTAAAACCGCGCGACTGAAATACGAGAACCTCACTCTTCGTCGTGTTGTACTTAAGTCCATGAGCCACCGCGTACCTCTCACACTTGCCAAGCAGCCTACTAACTGCACACGCCGAGGGCCCCAACAGCACCATATCGTCAGCATAGCTAATGTTGTTTACCATTTTACCTGCCACACAACAGCCATAATAAGTGTTCCGGACGTTTGTATTTTAGTTTTTATTTTATTTTGAGTAGTTCCATTTCATAATTTTGACGATAAACAGGAAAAACCACCTCACCCCGTAGTCCCTCGTAATTGGGGTGAGATGGGTTTTCATACAAAGGTGATTTTGGAAGATTGTTGGATCGATTTTTTTTATTATGAGTAAATCTATAGCTCCATTTTAAATTGGAATTCAATATTTTTGTAGCAGTAACCCTAAAAACCCATCTCACCTCCCTTGCAAACCTTCTCTCCCCATTAATAACCCAACTCTCCCCGCGAACCCTACTCACCCCATTTTACGGTACGTGGAAACTGGGCATTTTAGGAGGCGGTAGGTATCCCTGGTCAGAATGAGTTGGAAATCGAGAACTGAGGGTGTGCGGGAGGACTGTGTGTGTCCCCCCCCCTCTCTAACTTTTAAACCATGGGTCCAAAAATATGAAATAAAATTGTAAAACGAAAGCTCAATGAAAACTATAGCGAACATAATCGGTCCAACCGTTTTTGAGTTATTACAAAAAGTCTACTTCTTAGTAAAAATACGTACAAAGCGCTGCAAAAGTAGGGTTATTCCCACTAGTTACCACCAAGTTGTTACCAGTGTTAAGTGGTAATAACTTGGTGGTAACTAGTGGAAATAACCCCGAAAATACTCCCATTTGCTTGTAATGTACCTAGGGTAGACCGGGGGCAATAGTACCATCATGATTATCTTCACAACTACAACGAAATACTCGTATGTATGTGTGGGTATACACGATGGAGCCCAATACTTGTCCGGACCCGCTCACCAGTCACTCCAAACAGCTGCTCGCTGCTACGCGGAACGGAGGTGCTAGAGGACCCTTTTTGTTTTCGGGTGATCAAACTAAGTATTTTTGATGAATGTTTTGTCTTATTACTCAAAACTAAGTAATCCTAGTGTTAGATTGGTATTGGATTATGATTGATCTACGATCTACGTTCTACGTAGATCGATCAGCTGATCTAGCACACATCAGTTTAATGCCCGAACTCCCCGTAGCCATCGAGCTGGACGAGCCCCTGACGCGTGACGAGGTTGTCACAGCCATCAGACAGCAGAGAAACAAGCGGGCAGTTGGCATAGACCTTATACCGGGAGAACTGTTAAAATACGGCGGTGAGGAGTTGCATTCCTTTATTTGGGAGCTGTTTGTTCGTATGTGGGAGGAAGATCGAGTCCCGGATAGTTTTAAGGTGTCTCGCATACAGGCTCTCTATAAGAACAAAGGTGACCGTTCGGATTGCACTTCTTACCGCGATATTTCGCTTTTGACAGCTTCTGGAAAGGTCTTTGCCAGAACACTGCTAAACCGCCTAATGAATTTGTCAGAAAAAAAACCTGCCTGAAACCCAATTCGGCTTTCGACCTGACCGAGGCACCTGCGCAGCTATCTTCAGCGTGCGTCAACTACAAGAAAAAAGCAGGGAACAAGGCCGTCAGTTGTACCTCTGTTTTGTTGACCTGGAGAAAGCGTTTGACAGTGTGCCTCGCGAAGCCCTTTGGTTGGTACTGAAGAAGCTGGGATGCACGGAGAAGGTTGTTAGACTTCTGAGACTCTTGCATGACGACATGCAGTGCTGCGTCGCCGTAGACGGTGAACAGTCAGATTTCTTCCCCGAGGTGGGGTGGGGTGAAACAAGGGTGTGTCCTAGCCCCTACACTGTTCGCTCTATACTTTGCAGTTGTAGTCAAGGAAGTCTTACAAACAGTATCCGAAGGTGTCCGCATACGCTTCCGTACCGATGGCAGTGTTTTTAACATGGCCAGATTTAGGGCGCGAACGAAAGTTTCACATGCATTGATCACAGAGATCATGTATGCTGACGACCTATGCTTTCTTGCGGAATCCCCAGATGGCCTGCAACAGCTGATGTCAGTTTTTCACCAAGCCTACTGCAAGTTCGGCCTTAAAATTAGTGTCAAAAAGACGGAGGTGATGTCTTTGGACTCACATGGTCAGGAGACACTAGCCGTACAGCTTGGTGAGGATGTGCTGAAGCAGGTCAACGAATTCCGTTATCTGGGGAACACTATAGAATCGAAGTGTGACATTGACGCTGAGATCAACAACAGGATCGGTGCTGCAGCTGCAGCGTTTGGAAAACTGTGTTCCAAGGTCTTCTGCTCACACGACCTAAAACTGGCCACCAAAATTTCTGTGTACATGGCGATGGTGCTGCAAAAGCTTTTATACTCTTCCGAGACGTGGTGCGTGTACCGTCATCACATTCGTACCTTAGACCGGTTCCACCTCAAATGCTTACGTAAGATCATGAACATCAGATGGTCTGACCGAGTGCGAAATACCGAAGTTCTGCGACGAGCCAAGGTCGGTGGAATAGAGGCTTACCTAATGCGTCGACAGCTTCGGTGGTGCGGTCACGTATCACGTATGGCAGAGGAGAGAGTGGCGAAGCGCATCTTTTTTTCTGAACTAGAGGAGGGTAAGCGGAAACCTGGCGGACAACTCCTCCGATACAAAGATGTTCAGAAACGAAACATGAAAAGATGCAACATCGAGCCCTCTCAGTGGGAAGGTTTGGCAGCACAGCGTCCTGAGTGGCGCAGGCTGGTGCAGGACAAAGTCCGCGATTTCGAGGAGCAACGCATAGTTGACCTCGATGCTAAACGCGACGAGCTGAAAGCACGCCAGCCTGCTTCCATTCATTACCATTATGTGGCTGGTGTTCTCACGTGCTCTCAATGTGCACGGGAGTTCGCCTCGAAGATCGGCTACGTCAGCCATATTCGGGCGCACGAGCGCCGTGCTAACTATAACAGTTAGCTCCTAGTTACTAGGAGTCGAAGTGGTCGCCATGGTCGAAATCGGCCGGAAGGATCATGATTAGTTAGTTATCAAAGTTTGTTTTGTGGTACAGTATGGGGATGAGTTAGGTAAAGTAATCGAGATATGAATACTTTATGTAATTTTGGGTGTTCGGGGGCATTAGTTCCATGTGAGCCGGGGTCAATAGTACCGTTACAACTGATACCGCGGTACAAATGACCCCTTTACTATTTTTTCATTTTATTTTGTATACACAACGAAAGGGTGAAGCGCATCAGTTTGGCAAGAGCGCATAAAAACTAGTAGTAGTCATTATCATTGTAGATTGAGAATCTAGAAGAGTCGAGCGCGTTGCAGATGACAATATTTTTAATGTCAAAATTATAATTTCAGTATTTTGAGGCGGGGTTGATGATGTAACAGGGGGCAATAGTAACTGTATAGAAAGCATGATTGTTGAATAACTAGATTAGTTTTTAGTATTAACTGATGTTGAATTAGAACACTGTAAGTAATCTACGGCTGTGGTTTTGACCGTTAAACTATATTTTTGTTACTAAGTGAGATATTCGAAATAACGTTAGCTCTATGTAACTGCTTATCTCAATTAGTGTTATTAAACATTCTCCTTCTTAAAACTGATGTAACTGAGAAGATTGATTAAGGTTAAAGTCTAAAATAATGAACCTTTGTATAATAATTATGTGGGTTTTATTTACATTCGAATTCTTGGTACTATTGACCCGCACTAAGGGTCAATTGTAACACAAGGAACCATTGACGAATAACTGGATTTACAGCCGTAGATCAATAACCTACTATTTGACATGTACGAACAGTTTTGGTTCAGCACCTTTAAATTCTGAACTTGGAACCATTATTCAAAAAGTGGTTCAATTGCCCCGGTCTACCCTACAGGATACTTACTAATAGCCCCCGTTTAGCCTATTCTGACAGAATAGTAACTACGGATTACGGAACCCTACACTGAGCATGGTCCGACATGCTCTTGGCCATTTTTTTATAAATTTGGTCGGACTGTAAAAACTGCCAGGCTAAGATGAGGCCGACCAAGACATACGTCAACAGGTTTAATTTAGCTATAGTCTAACCCGTTCGTATAAAAATACCGCAAATCGATGTACAGGTTAGCCGTTTGGCACACACATACTAGACCAAAACTAAATTTTTGACCCGCAGTTCCTAAAAAAATTTCGCTGGGGGGGGGGTGGTTAAACATTTTTTTTTTTTCCAAAACCTATCGTATGTGGTATAATACGAAAAGGCTTTTTGAGGCGATTCTAAAAATGTATGACATCATTACATTTCGGGCTTTTTTTTTTAATTAAAACAAAAAGAATTTTCGAAACATACCAAGTTTGGGCTCCTCCAGACACCCTATGGCTGATTTTTTTTTGTACAATATACCACAAATGATACGTGATATCCTCATGTCTAACTCCAAGAAAGCAATTTTGAAAATAATATCATTAACAATTTTTTTTAATTTTTCAATTTTACAAACTGACACAGTTCTATCTCTCTTCAATACCTATTTTTACAAGACTTATGGAACTGTACTGCAGATACGGTACATATTAATCATAAAATGATACGTAATATCCATATATCGAACAGGAAATACCTCTTTAACCCTTTAACTGCGCCTTTCATCAGTTGGTATAGTTTGTTTAGTTTTTGACACAAAATATCAGGATTGTATCCTTCAGATACGATATACCCTATCGATTTTTCTTTGTACAATATACCACAAATGATACCAGGAAAGCAATTTTGAAAATAATTTAATTTAGATTTTTTTTTAAATTTCTCTATATTGTAATATTGAAAAATTATACACATGAAAAATATTTTAAAAAAATATTGAAGAAATTATTTTCAAAATTGCTGTCTTGGGGTTAGATATCAAGATATTACGTATTATTTATGGTATATTGTACAAAAAAAATCAGTAAGGTACATATATCGTATCTGAAGGATACAATCTTGATATTTTGTGTCAAAAACAAAACAAACTATACCAACCGATGAAAAGGCGCAGTTAAAGGGTTAAAGAGGTATTTCCCGTTCGATATATGGATATTACGTATCATTTTATGATTAATATGTACCGTATCTGTAATATAGTTCCATAAGTCTCGTGAAATAGGTATTGAAGTAGAACTGTGTAACTTTGTAAAATTGAAAAATTAAAAAAAAATTGTTATTGATATTATTTTCAAAATTGCTTTCTTGGGGTTCGATATCAAGATATTACGTATTATTTGTGGTATATTGTACAAAAAAAAATCAGTAAGGTATATCGTAGCTGGAGGATACAACCTTGATATTTTGTGTCAATAACTAAACAAATTATACCAACTGATAAAAAGGCGCAGTTAAAGGGTTAAAGAGGTATTTCCCGTTGGATATATGGATATTACGTATCATTTTATGATTAATATGTACCGTATCTGCAGTATAGTTCCATAAGTCTCGTGAAATAGGTGTTGAAGTAGAACTGTGTCACTTTGTAAAATTGAAAAATTAAAAAAAAATAATTGTTAATGATATTATTTTCAAAATTGCTTTCTTGGGGTTAGACATGAGGATATCACGTATCATTTGTGGTATATTGTACAAAAAAAATCAGCCATATCGTGTCTGGAGGAGCCCAAACTTGGTATGTTTCGAAAATTCTTTTTGTTTTAATTTTTAAAAAACGCCCGAAATGTAATGATGTGATATATTTTTAAAATCGCCGTAAAAAGCCCTTTCGTATGATACCACACTCGATAGGTTTTGAAAAAAAAATTTTTTTTCCATACAAAATAAAATGTTTTACCACGCCCCCCGATGAGGTAAATTGTAGCTGTCACGTGGTACTACAAATCGATCGGATCGGACACAGGAACCTGCCAACACAGGATTTGGCACACCACTCTTCTACTGTCCTATCCTACCATGCAAGTTTTATTCTATTTTTCGATGTTTTTTTTTGATGATTTTTTTTATAAATGTGGTGAGGCCGACCAAGACATGCGTCAACAGGTTTAATTAGGCTATAATCCGATTGCTAATAAATTATAAAAAAGTGAGAATTAAGGACTAAATTGTTTTTTATTGAAGTGTGTGATATTAACAATATTTATACAAATAATAAAAATAAGGACGCTTATTTTTTTTTTTTAAAAGATCATTATTAGGTAGAGGCAGTTTGTGATAGGTTAGCGAGCGGCGATCAGTCAGTCTGTGTTGTTGTTCGTACGAGCATTATTAATATTGATCTCACCATATTTTAGAAAATATATATTTATTTTATATGGATTTAATGTCTAAATGTACCCAACAGAAGCAAGTAATATTTAACTTGTCACCTATTAGCTGGATAAAAACCGGCCAAGTGCGAGTCAGACTCGCGCACGAAGGGTTCCGTACCATTACGCAAAAAACGGCAATAAAATCACGTTTGTTGTATGGGTATTAAATATATAAATATTAAATATTCATTTTATTTTGTTTTTAGTATTTGTTGTTATAGCGGCAACAGAAATACACCATCTGTGAAAATTTCAACTGTCTAGCTATCACTGTTCATGAGATACAGCCTGGTGACGGACAGACAGACGGACAGACGGACAGAGGAGTCTTAGTAATAGGGTCCCGTTTTTACCCTTTGGGTACGGAACCCTTAAAATGAGGTCTGTCTGAAGATTTGATGGCTATTAAAAGGAGCCATCGATAGGGATGAGCAAGTCATCAGCGGCTACAATAAAAGATAAACAGATGTCAGTTCGCGGTGAGGATGTGGATAATTTATTGAATTTGTCAGGACAAAGTGAATGCAGCCGTAGTGTAAATAAAGAGCCCGCGGTGCGGATAAATTCGTGTCAGATCAAATGAATCGTGCGCCGCTTGTTGCGCTTATTGTGCAAGATGCTCCTTCCCCGAATAAAATGCGTGACGAACTTGTATGACATATACCTACATTATACGTACCTACTAAAGTACCTACACCTATGCTACTGACCTTATAGGCGGGGGAAGAAAAAAAATCCTTGCATTTAGTCCTAAGTTCCAAAAGCTTTATCAATATTTAGGGTTCACAGATGCCTGAGATGCCCACGATACGATAATCCCCGGTGCCGTAATTTAGCTCTTCAGGATATTAATGACCAGGGTCAATATCTAGGTCACTATACACTATATACTCGTAACACTTATAAACAAATCCCGAGTATTTCCTGTGAGCTGTGTAAAATAAGCTCAATCTATTTTTAATACGAATTACTAATTTGAGTTACATTTATATCGAAATGTAACTTAAATTAGTAACTCGTATACAATTCGAAAATTTGATGATTAGGTCAAAATATAAATCATAATTTATATGGAATTTGTCAGCACAGATCTATTATTTTGACGTATTTTGTTTTTTATATGTTGCGTACAAAATTCGTTTTAATTGATGTTGTATTGTAATTATTTATTTTAAACATTTTTATTACTCTTGACTTACTACTAAAAAAGTGGTGCATATTTCACTTACAGTGTAAAATATTTAGTTATGCCCCTTGAATAAAAAATCACTACTGTAGATTTTAATGTTTACAGTCTTTTTACTCGTCAACTATAATCTGTGTATTACAACTTTATATTATATGCAACACTACAACCTTACTCTTTTCAATGTTGGATAGTCTATGGCACTTCCGACTCAAGCATAAGATTTTTTTCGATACGGTTAGTCAATTATTTTGAAAATAGAACTTCATACGACCTTCATACATTTCGTTAAAATATTTCTTGTTTATGGAGACTCGATTTAATGCAAATTAGCCAACGATTGCGTTTCGGAACGTAATTTCGTCTGGGCATCTGTCATATTTCCGTCTACAAACATGCTGCTGCGTCGTCTTCCGGTTCGAGCGCCATCTTGATAGTTAGCATCGTGATTAATTACTTTGTTTTTTGCTTATTAATATTGTTTAAAGTGTAATATCGATAGCTTATTATACAGTAAACTAATGTGGTAGTGTGCAGTGAATGGAGAATTAATTTTGAAGCGCGTTTAACCACCATCTTGGAGTCAACGGCCGGTAGTCCACGTGCTTCTTGTAAAGTCTAGCTATCGATTTACAAGAGCTAACAAATCACCGTACACTGTCTTGTACAACCGTACAATTTTTGTCGTTTGTAAACCTCTCAATACCTTGATACTGGCGAAATAGTCCCACTGGGCTGAAGCCATAATTTTAAAAGAAGAAGAAGATGCTGCTGCGTCGCCTCTGCTTTGTGATTGGTTGGCCAGTCACAGCTCGCCGCGGTCAAGAGCATGGAGACTATATAAAGGAGCCAAATCTCTATGTATGAAAAGTGTCCATCAAAAAACAGTAATTAGGCGGCGCCACCATACACCGAAATACTATCAAAAACAACCTACGTAATTTGGTCGGGATATTTGTTGCCTTATATGGTTCATGTTATACTCATGTCCCAGAGCCTAACTAGCGCCACCGGAGAGATTAGGAACTATTATTTAAAGCTGAAAGCGGTCACTTTTGCAACAATTCTGCCATAAGAGATTGGCATCCTTTCTATACCATCCATAGTCAAGAGGACGAAACAAAACAATAGCTCAATTTAATTATTTATTTTGTTGTATAGTAGAAACAAACAATTGCTTCATAAGTCAGAAACGCGCATGTGACACCCTTCATACAGCAACATCCATATCGTATACGATACCGCTTAGCGTTGCTTTTGTTAGTCTCCATAGGCTACGGTGGCCAGAATCGAGAAAAAAACTTGTTTTAAAATTGAATTTAGCAAGGAGCAGGTACCAGGGCCTCATGAGTTACGAGGAGGTGTTGTTGACCAACCCGCCGGGCCCGGGGTACGAGTATGAAGGTATCGCTCCGCTCGCGTATCTTAGGTGTATACGAGTACCCACTTTTGGTTTGTTTACCTATATGATTCTACTAGTTGAAAGTATTATTTTTTTTGTCTCGTAGAAAAAGTATTGTATGCAATAGTGATATAATTAAGCTTTTCAATCTCGTACCTTACTTAAGCAACTCAACCAAATATACTGTGTGGTTCTCGAACAATTCAAAGTTTCTTCCCCCGCCTATTACTCCACAGAAGAGATATCTTAGTTAAGATGGTTCATACCAGAACCATACCGGTTGCTAGATTAGGATAATAATTTTTGTGTATCCAGTAACGAAGGATTAATAAGTATACACTTGTCGCAAATAAATCAGTCTTGACTGATACAGAAGGGAGAATAGAAAACAATTTTGGAATGTCTGTATGTGTAAGTATTAAATTATATACATAGGTATCGCATCGCATTAGGTCTCAGTAGCAAAACGCCATGAATTGCATCATGTCTGCTTTATTCATTACCTAAAACGCATTAGGTCTTAATAGCAAAATGTCTGAAAGGCATGAGGGACTGTACTTTCGACACATAAGTAGTACCCAATTCGCATGGTCCCAAGCAAAGCAAGGTAGGTTAGGTAGCTTCTGATGCCCGAAGGGCAAACCACCGAGAAATAGGAGCCCCGCGAAGCCGTCTACAGTTTTGAAGGACATATTTTTTTGAAAAAAAAAAACAGCCCGATGAACTCCAGATTAGATGAATACCCCAGCGTTTTTCATAGGAACTTTTGATGTGCAGAAACGATTTTTTTCGTTTGCTTGATTGCATGATTCAACTAAATTTAAGGTATATTGCCATTCAGACATTACACGACTTAGACAATCAGAGATTTTGTAATTTTACTATTCAGACATTTTGCGGTTTAGATGTTTAAATCTTAGACAATATGAATTTAATGCATTTTGCTTATTAGATATATAGCTTCTTAAACATTCGTTTTAGGCATTTTGCTACAAAGGCGTTTTGCTTTTTAGAAGACCAGCTCATAACCGCTGGCTGGCGAGTGCTGCTTCTGCGTGCGTCCCATGACACGGGCAAGGGCAGCATCCGTTCGGTGTACCCCTTACATTTCATTAGTGTTAAAAAAGACTCTGCGTTTTGGCTTCGGCTCCGCGCACGCCTGCCAAAGGTCCGGACACCATTGTTCCGTGATGGGAAAGACATACATATAATAATATAATGTCATTTAAAGCATTATAATAAAATAGTCGTTCCTTGTGCGAAGGTTGTCGGTGGTAATCCTTTGCACCGGGAACGGCAGGGAGCGGTTTTTTTTAGATTTATAGTTTTAATTTTTATTTTTAAGATTGAGTTGTAATTTAGTTTGTAATTTGTATCCTTTTTTGTAGTTTTAAATAAAAATAATAATAAAATACAACTAATAAAATACAATCTTTAATATAGTATTGTTACAAATATTAACGCAAGTTTTTTACTTACTATGAAATGTCATACCTACCACCGCACTTAAACGTCAGAGAAATCTGTGCCCAAACAACGCCATTAAATAAATCCAGTAAAGTGGCTCGTATTTCACCTTCGCTCGCAGGCATACCGCGAGCACGTAACCCGGATGAAAGAATTCAATAAAAATCACAATCGTAAAACTAAGACGGCATCCATATAAAAATACCTAAGAAAGCATTAAGAGCAGTCCCCTAATAATAGGTCCCGCCAGATGCACGGGACGGCCGCCTGGAAAAGTCACGATGGGAACTCGAGCGAGGGAAATCATTTTTTTCGGTCTACCACACAAGGCCCTTGCTAACTCGGCGAATCTGAGCCCGCCCCGCCCGTCTCACGGGAATCACTTACACAAAGGATATTATATTTTATGCTTACCTACTTCGCCAAAAATATTACCTACGACGGTCCGGCTGGAATGGAATCTACATACAATCTACAAGGTTCTCAACTCTCAAAAATATTTGAACGCGCACTCTAACGCCTTAATTGAGAATAGAGCCCGTGATCAGATATTTGTGAGCACCTTGGCTGGTCCCATACATCTGATGCTGATGGCGACTGTACCTGACGTTTGATACAAATAACACTGACGCGTCTAAGTGAGTAGGTACACTAACAATCCACTAAGCTAAGCAATAAATTGTATCCTGGACACGCACTTAGGTATAGTCTGCATCTTCTTAAATGATTTTTACGCTTAAGACGGTAATCTGTTAAACAAAAGCCATTGTCCCTTTTGTGTTAGCAGTCGGCCTTTGTGTGCCATTGTGTGTTGGCGCGTGCCACGGCGCGTGCGGCGCTCATACACAATGGCACACAATGGCCGACCGCTCGCACAAAAGAGACAATGGCTTTTGTTTAACAGATTACCGTCTGAATCGTAAAAATAATTTGAGAAGATGCAGACTATAAATATGACAATTAAAAAAGGTAAGGTGCACGTTTTCGTTAGCGTTAAGTAAACAAGTACCTATCCCTCCTAACAGGTAAAAAAATGGCTGATAAAAAATTAATACGACAGTAGGTGAGCCGAAATACGCCTATATAACAATATACACCGAACTTTTAATAATGTATTTTGTTATACAAGGGTGCAAAGTTGTATTTTACCCGCGAGTGTGGAATTGAAACACGAGCAAGCGAAAGGATTCTATAGTTGAACCACGAGCAAAGCGAGTGGTTCTAAAATAGAATCCTGAGCGTAGCGAGTGTTTTAACACACGAGAAGTAAAATACATTTGCACCCGTGTGTAACACAAAACTTTTCCCCTCACTATAGCGAGGAAAGTGCAACATCCACAGGCGTTAGATCATCTTCATCAACTGGAATCACTCATTTTTTTACGATATTATAACAAAAATTCTGGACTTTTACGTGAGAAGTTTTTAAGTAAAATTTTTGTTGACAATGTTGACATTTCTGACGTATGAAATGTCAATGATGCGTTTTGAAATTGCATCGACTCAACTTGTGCGTTCAGAATTATGATCAACATCATTATGAAAGAACAAAGGTTTTTATGGAATTTTAAGGTTTATGACTTAAAATAATTAAATAAAGCTAAATTTGGTATTTTTTATTAAATACTCAAACCATTTATTTAATGATAATTAATATCGAACAAACCATTATTATGAGCGTTTTACGTTTTGTTATCTGTCAAAAGCTACTTAAACACGCTCCATCCAAGGTCAAATTACTTTCCACACTAGTGGATAAAATGCGTTTTTCCCCGCTTGTTTTAAAGGATAAAAGACGGCTTTCCGAGCTAGTGAAGGGAAAATAACTATTTCTACTCGTCGAGTATAATCTGTGTATTATACCTTACTCTTTTCAACGTTGGATAGTCTATGGCACTTCCGACTCAAGTATAAGAATTTTATCGATACGGTTTAGTCAATTATAAAAATTTTGAAAATAGAACTTCATACATTTCGATTAAATATTTCTTGTTTAAGGAGACTCAATTCAACGCTGCTGCGTCGCATCTGCTTTGTGATTGGTCGACTAACAAAAACATTTTATTTTATGTTGTAGTAGAAACAATTGCTTCATAAGTCAGAAACACGCATGTGACACCCTTGTTAGTCTCCATAGGCTACGGTGGCAAAATTCGAGAAAAAAACTGTCTTAAAATTGAATTTAGCAAGGAGCAGGTACCAGGACCTCATGAGTTACGAGGAGGAGTCGTTGACCAACCCGCCGGGGGCGCCGGGCCCAGCGGCCGGGGCGCGTACGAGTATGAAGGTATCGCGGGCTGCGGCAGCTCGCGTATCTTAGCTGTATACTTTTGGTTCGTTTACCTATATGATTCTACTAGTTGAAAGTATTCTTTTTTTGTCTCGTAGAAAAAGTATTGTATACAATAGTGATATAATCAAGCTTTTCAATCTCGTACCTTAACTTAAGCAACTCAGCAAGCTTCGTTGCTTAAACACGGTACTCGACTGAAAAGCTCTCTATTATATCACGATTGTATAAAATACTATTTTGTATGTGGAACGTGAGTGAAATGTCTTTAACAACCCGTAGGGGTCGGATCAAAAACTTAGTAATTAAGTCCGCCTCACGCTTGACTGCAATAACCATTTTGTGTATTTTTTTTCTAACTAGACCCAGTAGTTTCGCAGATAAAGGGGGGGGGGGGGAATGGTCATTTTTTGTCTATTTTCTTTAATAAATAACGTCTAAACTATTTATTTAAAAATTACAAAAAAAATTAAGATTCTTAAAATAAGTTCTTTCATTTGATCATGTTATGATATAGTTTGAAAAACTTTATATTTTAATTTTCTCATTTATCCCCGCAAAAGTCGCACTCATGTCTAAAATTTGTTTACGTTACCTATCCGTCTTTGGGTCACAATTTTTTTGACCTTCAACTTAATTGGTCCAGTAGTTTTGGAGGAAATGGGCTGTGACAGACGGACAGACAGACAGACGCACGAGTGATCCTATAAGGGTTCAGTTTTATCCTTTTAAGGTACGGAACCCTAAAAACGGCAACACAATCACGTTTGTTTTATGGGAACCCCTTTCAAATATTTATTTTATTCTGTTTTTACTAAGTATTTGTTGTTATAGCGGCAACAAAAATACATCATCTGTGAAAATTTCTACTTTCTAGCTATCACGGTTCATGGGATACAGCCTGGTGACAGACAGACGGACAGAGGAGTCTTAGTAATAGGGTCCCGTTTTTACCCGTTGGGTACGGAACCCTAAAAATTCAAAGTATGATATTACTTAGTGCTCGATTTGTAAGTGTTTAGAGACGTACCTATTATATAGGTGGTGAAGAAAACTAACGACCCCAAGCTTGGGAACCCATCAAATAACATTACATTATGTTAAATACTGAGCTATTGTATATTTAAATGTTAAATGAATATATAAGTATATTTAAATGACTACTTAGATAGTAAACGCATGACTTTTATTACAATTTAAAAGTCGATGAAAGCGACTTGATTACATTACATTGTTCTAATCTGAAATAGACTTGACCGGCTCGCATCCAGCTGATCCGCTCGGGGAGCATTATTGATGAATTCCTGGAGTGGGACGAGCTCACATCTCCCGCCGCGTTTCAGGGTGTAATCTCGGGCGAATGATTGCGGGTTGCAACGGAACAACGCCGCTCATTAGTGCAATGTACAATTAGGACGAGCGAGCGGACACGCGGGCGGCTGCCGTCGCGTCGGGGCTCGTGTTACGGCTTATAGACTCACCTCGCTCGTCCGCTAACGACCATTGGGCTTGCGAAATGCGAGAATTACATTGTTACACATGCGATTTTGAGGGAACCGTTCGTAAAGACAATTGTACTCGTAACGTGGCAGTCTGGGAGTCACCTGCCACTGTAATGTGATTAAAACTGCAGCTTATGTAGGATGCAACTCAAAAACGCTTTGTTGTAGCGTTTTTCGATTAATCTTTGCTAACAACCAACCAACCAACGAATGCGGCGTGCCACAGGGAAGCATATTGGGACCGATATTTATTGTTTCTATATTAATATATACTATATATAATATATTAACAATTTACCTAGAGCCACACATAATGATACTTTACTCTTCGCAGACGACACAACTATCGTAATTAAAGAGATGAATGGTGGTTCTCCATGTCACCCTATAAGACGATCTTCGATCTTAGATATCGTCTTCGTTAGTAGTCCATCATTCGGACTTTGTTGTTGATTTTTTACCGACTACTTGGTTTGTCATGGGCGGCACTATCATTTAGATTTAGAGTCTCAAGCAAACAAACAAAACCATGTATTTGGTTAAAATTCAACAAAAAAGCCCGAATGATGGACTACTAGTACACTGAGACGAAGATAGTCTTATAGAAAAGTTTATTTTTTTCTGGACGACATGGGTTTAGATGTAAAGCTTTGATTGGAAATAATAGACAAGGTGGAAATAATAGTAATTACAATTATAGTAAATTGTATTTTTTTCGTAGGTTGTTACGTTTTTTTTATAAGAATTTCCGCGAGGTAGTAAAAAAGACGATTTTCATGATATTTTTTTTATACTTCCAATATTATTTAGGTAAAGGTTACAGTTAATTTTGAAACAATGTAAGTAACGCAGAAGAATTATAGTGGGTCAAGCAAATCTTGTCAGTAGAAAAAGGCGGCAAATTTGAAAAATCGCGGGTTAGCAACACTGTTTGAATAATTCCAAAATCGCGTGTCATCTGTGTCTTATTTGTGGAATGTGGATCGCCATCTTGTTTGTTTACATTCTGATTCGTTTCTATTTTAAGAGAATTTCTGTTGTTACCATTAAATACCAATATAATAAATAACATTGTGCAAATGTGCATGAACTTAAGATGCCTACAATGTATAATCATGCTCATTGATGGTAAACCTTTCTGAAAATTGAGGTTATGATAATTACTGGAAGAACTTTTGAAGATTATCTGCTGTTTTTTGCTTTAGGGTTATAAGGCATAGATAAAATTTAAAAGTTTGCCTAAATCTATCGAATAAGGCCACAAATGGAGTCCTGGAAACCGTCCATACGCCACATGTCTAATATTTTCAGCGACTGATTCGACTTTTTACAAAGGTAAACTTTTTAAACAGTATTTAGAACCTTGATTATATCGTCGTTCATTCGCAACATCTACCTAATCCTTACATATGTTTGTTGCAAGATTAAAACTCGCCCAATATAAGGCGACAATACTTATCTACGGTGGTTTATGTACGTGTACACCGCAACCATGGCGACAAATAAATTTGAAATTTAACAAAAATATTGAGAGCAATGGATTAGATTATTATTGTAATATTCGGTTTAAAGAAATTTATTGTCTAAGAAATTACAGAAATTTCACTTATAAGACAACTTATAAATAGCTAACTTAAAGTAATTATTTACAAATAACGCAATAAGCAAGCACTTATGATAATGTTTAACAATAAGCAACTGCATTTTCATGTGAACTAAAATTAAATACAAGAATAAAACTAAGAATCGACCCTAATGGTCTTAACGTAAGGTTTAGATTTAATTGGTTAGTAATAGGAATATATGAGGGTATATTTTTTGTTCGACTCATGACTGCTAGACTTGTTTACGGGGCAAGTTAAACGAGACCTTTAAGCAGTAGTTAATTATTGGTTATTGACAAGAGACAATTATGTATTTTAAATATTTATGTTTGTATGTAAGTTAATTATTGTCGTTTTAAGAACATTTTTTAATTTTACGCTTTTTGGTTTTTATTGTAATAGAACCAATGTATATGTATTATTTGAGATGAAATAAGTATTATTTAGCCTGTTTTTATGCATATATTCATTTTATATTACGTTTTATGTAGTTATATTTTTTATGATTATTTTAATTTTAATTATGTTAATTTGTTTTATCTTTTTGGATATACGGATTATTATTATTATTTTTTTATCTGCACATGAGTGAACTACGTACTACAGTCGCGGAAGCAGGTAAGGTACGTGATTAATATTATTTTATATTGATGTGTTAACAATTTTATTTATTATTATTATTATTATATGTATGGTTTTTTTACTGGTATTTAGCTTAGATGGTAGATATTATGTTAACTGTTTTGTAACATGTAATTTTAAATTGTTTTTAAAAGTTTTAAATGGTTTGATATCTTTCAGGGTTTTAGGAAGGTTATTATATAGTTTAGCACCATCATACATCAAATTATGGGTTCCGTATCTGGTTCTAGGGAAGCGTAGCGCTAAGTGATCCACGTTTCGGAGTTTCATTTTTTGGTATTTACATTTTGTGTTAAAGGTAATTTCCGAATGTATAGTACCATCCAGTATTTTGCGTATTAAGAGACAAGTTTTATATACGTGAATTTGTTTTAAATTCATGAGACCTGTTTTTTGATATAGTGTTTTTGTAGGTGTTAGATAGTCGTAATTGAATAGTACTTTAATAACTTTGTTTTGCGCGATCTGGAGATCTTTGAGGTTGGTCATTGCTGCATTGCCCCAGATTTCAGCAAGATATTCCAGGTGGGGTTTAATTAGGGCATTATAGATATTAATACGAACTTGTTTTGGAAGACAGTTTGAAATGTTGCGCATAGCGGCTGTTAGCGACGTTATTTTAGGCCTTGTTTTAGCAATATGTGCTTTCCACGTGAGTTGACTGTCAAGGATCAGGCCTAAGTACTTTTCGTGGTCTTTTTCTTCTAAAAGTTCGTTATTTATGTATAAGTTTAGATTTCGTTCAATATTTTTGTTTTTAGCTGAAAAGATAACATAGCATGTCTTAGCGGTGTTAATAGTTAATAAGTTGCTTTGAAACCATTTGAAAAGTAGGTCTAGGTCTTGCTGAGCCTGCTGCATTATAATAGAGAGCGAGGATCCAAAATAAAACAAACAAGTGTCGTCCGCATATAATGTTAAATGGCCCTGTAGTCCTGCTTCATGTAAATTATTTATATATATTAAAAAGAGCAAGGGACCTATAATAGAACCTTGCGGTACACCATAATTTATAGGCAGCGGGGAGCTTTCTTTCTGGCCTAGTTTAACTATTTGATGCCTATTTGTAAGGTAGGACTCAAAAATGTTGTACGCCTTGTCTTTTATTCCGATTTGTTTTAATTTATTTAAAAGCAGAGGGTGGCTGACTGTGTCAAATGCCTTTTTTAGGTCGACAAAAACCCCTAATGCGATATTTTTTGAGTCTATATTGTTCTTTAGTTTAGTAACAAGGTCTATAGTAGCAGAAGTTGTATTACTTTTTGGTCTGAAACCGTACTGTCTTTCAAACAAAAATTTAATGGAATTTAGGTAATTAAATAGTCTGTCATGAATAATTTTTTCGAAAATTTTAGAGATTGTAGGTAAAACGGAGATTGGGCGGTAGTTGCCAGGCTCCATTTTCGACCCAGACTTGTAAATTGGCGAAACTTTAGCGATCTTAAGGGAGTCTGGAAATTCACCATTACTGAAGCAGGTGTTTATACAGTCAGTTAGTTCGTTTACTATTGAATTTTTTATGCATTTTAGGGTTTTTGTATTAATACCGTCCACTCCAGCACTCACGTTTGAGTCTAGGCAAGAAATTATTTTTAGTACCTCTTCAACTGACGTTGGTTTTAGTTGTTGTAGCTCATTTGTACTGTTAGTATTTATATCTAATGGTACATTATTTATTTGTCTGAGTCGAGTTAGGATATCATTACATAAGTTAGAGCCAATAGTTGTAAAATATTCATTAAAGCACTCGCATATTTGTTGTGGGTCTGTAAATATTTTATCTTGATACTGGAGTTTAGGGGGAATGTACTTTGATGTAATTTTGTTTTTAGACAACGCGTTTATGAGACTCCACATTCTACTTGGATCATTTGGTAACTTCATTATACCTATTCTTTCAATTAATGACCTGAATTATAGTGTAAGTTAGAGACCTAAACGTTATTTACCTTTAAAATAAATAAACACCAAAATATAAATTGTTTGTTTTTATTTTCAATATGTATAATATACAACCAAATAAAAAAATTACACAGGTATGTAACATTCTTTAAGTACAATAATTTACATTAACAAGTGGCATATTTATTATCTTCAAGCTCCTTCAGTTTCTGATTGGCGTCAATTCTGTTTGCTCTCTGTCTATGTCTTCTAAGTTTACTAAAACAAAATCATATCAAAATGTAAATAGTCCACATATTTGATATTTAATAAGTCCTGTAATCGTGAGAGGAATATAGTTACAGTGATACGCTACCAGTGACTGCTCAGTGGTTCCAGGTACCTGAAATGTAACACCTTTTTTGTATACCTATAATCACAATAAATATATTATGATTATGAACATCGTTTTTACTGCATAATAATAACAATTTTAAAATGTTTCAATAAAGTAAACGCGAGCGGCAATTTGACTTGACGTTCGAAGAGCGCGCTCAGCGGAAAAATAGTTATTTGTTATACAAGGGTGCAAAGTTGTATTTTACCCGCGAGTGTGGAATTGAAACACGAGCAAGCGAAAGGATTCTATACTTGAACCACGAGCGAAGCGAGTGGTTCTAAAAGAGAATCCTGAGCGTAGCGAGTGTTTTAACACACGAGAAGTAAAATACATTTGCACCCGTGTATAACACAAAACTTTTCCCCTCACTATAGCGAGGAAAGTGCAACATCCACAGGCGTTAGATCATCTTCATCAACTGGAATCACTCATTTTTTTACGATATTATAACAAAAAACTCTCGAAATTCTGTACTTTTACGTGAGAAGTTTTAAAGCAAAATTTTTGTTGTCAATGTTGACATTTCTGACGTATGAAATGTCTCCATAGGCTACGGTGGCCAAACGCGAGAAAAAAACTGTCTTAAAATTGAATTTAGCGCGGACCTGCTCCTCATGGGCCTCATGAGTTACGAGGAGGTGTCGTTGCCCAACCCGCCGGGGGCGCCGGGCCCGCGGCGGCCGCGGCCGGGGCGCGTACGAGTATGAAGGTATCGCGGGCCGCGGCAGCTCGCGTATCTTAATTAGCTGTATACTTTTGGTTTGTTTACCTAAGTATTTGATTCTACTAGTTCAAACTATAATTTTCTTGTCTCGTAGAAAAAGTATTGTATACAATAGTGATATAATCAAGCTTTTCAATCTCGTACCTTAACTTAAGCAACTCAGCAGCTTCGTTGCTTAAACACGGTACTCGACTGAAAAGCTCTCTATTATATCACGATTGTATAAAATACTATTTTGGTTACATACTATAATGTACATCACATTGCTGCTTTTCTTAGCGCAATACTGCATGAATACTGTTCTTTGAGTGTTGCCCTACTTTAGTTTGCTTTACATTGCATTGCTACTGACAAGATTTGCTTGACCAACTATAATTGATCTGTTTTCCCCTAATTATTGCACACAACTGTACTTAATAGATAGAGTAGTTCGAGGCCGAGCCAGGGCTAATAGAATCGAGAGTAAAAAGGTTTCACTATTGCCTAACATGTAAAGTAAAAATAGTCCGTTTGGAATCAAACGACAGCAGTTAATAAAAACCGGCCAATAGCATGTCGGACCATATTATATTTACGTGTAGCTTTTCGTTGACGGAAAACATCGTGAGGAAACCGGACTAATCCCAATAAGGCATAGTTTCCCCTGTTTCCCCTCTGTGTTGGAAGGTCAGATGGCAGTCGCTTTCGTAAAAACTAGCACTTACGCCAATTTCTGGGATTAGTTGCCAAGTGGACCCCAGGCTCCCATTAGCCGTGGCGAAACGCCGGGACAAACGCGAGGAAGACGAGTTTGTATGGAGGATTGGAGAATGTGTAAAATTTTAAGGGAGAGACTTGAAACTTATTTATCAAAGAGAAAGAAAACTATCAGGTCACTTACTTTGACCAACGCAGACCGAGGTGTCTGCGCCGGTCAGCCAACAATGCGTGTGGCTCTAGATGAAGCTCCTCGTTTTAGAGTGAAATATATCGAGCAATTTTCGGCATAAAAAACATGTTTTATTTAATTTATTTCTGAATTGTTATTAAAAAATAATAAAACTCGTTAAAATAACTAGGTACAGCGTTTTTAGTTATCCTGGCAAAAAGGATATTTTTTTCATTGTGTGCATAATACTTCTCTAGGAGTCGTAGAATGCATTGGTTCCCATACATTTGACGACTCTTCTCTTTCCGCACAGACACAGACTGTAAGTGATAACGCTATAATGACAATGACAGACTCTATCAGACAACTCCTGTCTCAGGGCATAGAGATATAATTAAGGTTACGTTACAGCTTAGGTACAGTGCTCACTCAATACATGAAAAAAAAACTATTTACAATAAATTTCATGCGAGCAATTTTAAGTAAATTTTCGTTTTACTTTAATTTTATGTGGGCTGTTGAAAAGGTGATGAGAACCATTGTTACTCGTAAACATCCATCTCCTAAGTAATACTTACTGGCCGGAGTTTACCACCATATTCACCATACGCTAGGCATCTGAGACCGCGGCGCGGCGGTCATCAATAATCAGATAATCACCCAACACCAAACGATGCTACAACACGGCTACAATTGACGTCTGTAACTTTATGTTTATAGGTACCCCGGCCCCGGCTACTCGTCCCGGCAGCTCGTTTCGAACGTATTTAGTACAAAATAACAGTACTACCTATTCTAGCCATAAATTCCGTTATAATTACACAATATAACAACTATAAATCCTTTTCTCCCACACGGCATCTCAACTAAATACAACACATGCTACAAGATCTCAGCACAGCGAGCCTTGAGGTTGGACTCACAATGAACAGAGCGAAAACTCAGTTGATGACCAATGGAGCAAAACACAGGGTCACGGTAGATGGGCAGGATATACAGTATGTTGATGAGTACATTTACTTGGGCCAGATAACCTCCTTCGAAAACAGGCAAACCATAGAGGTCAATAGACGTATTGACAACGCCTGGAAGAGCTTCTGGTCCATGAAGGCGCTATTGAAGGGTGACCTTCCGCTGTGTCTCAAGCGCAAACTCATCGACATGTGTATCCTGCCTATCCTAACCTATGGTGCTGAAACATGGTCATTAACTGAGGCGTTAAAGTCCAAACTCAAGGTTTGCCAGCGAGCGATGGAGCGCAGTATACTAGGTGTTCGCAGAACTGATAGAATCAGAAACACGGAACTGCGCTCCAGAACTCGAGTTGTAGATGTAGGTGTCCAGACCGCTAAGCTTAAGTGGGACTGGGCTGGGCATGTCTGCCGCATGCACCCTGAAAGGTGGGCCAAAATGGTTACCGAGTGGGACCCACGGAACACCATAGATGGTGCTGGCCGGGGTGCAGGCAGGCCGAAAAGGAGATAGCGGGACGACTTGGGCGCATTTTATCCGGATTGGCGGGACACTACAAACGACAGGGTCGAGTGGAGGAAACGAGGGGAGGCCTTTGCCCAGCAGTGGGACACTAAATTAGGCTAGTAAAAAAAAAATTTTTTCATGAAAAATCTAAATGAAATTATTTTCAAAATTGCTTTCTTGGGGTTAGATAATTAGACATTTGTGGTATATTGTATAAAGAAAAATCGATAAGATATATCGTATCTGAAGGATACAACCTTGATATTTTGTGTCAAAAACTAAACAAACTATACCAACTGATGAAAAGGCGCAGTTAAAGGGTTAAAGAGGTATTTCCCGTTCGATATATGGATATTACGTATCATTTTATGATTAATATGTACCGTATCTGCAGTACTGCAGTTCCATAAGTCTTGTAAAAATAGGTATTGAAGAGAGATAGAACTGTCAGTTTGTAAAATTGAAAAATTTAAAAAAATTGTTAATGATATTATTTTCAAAATTGCTTTCTTGGGGTTGGATATGAGGATATCACGTATCATTTGTGGTATATTGGACAAAAAAAATCAGCCATATCGTATCTGGAGGAGCCCAAACTTGGTATGTTTCGAAAATTCTTTTTGTTTTAATTTTAAAAAAATGGCCGAAATGTAATGATGTGATATATTTTTAGAATCGCCTCAAAAAGCCCTTTCGTATATTACAACACACGATAGGTTCTGTAAAAAAATTTTTTTCCGTACAAAAAAATTATGTTTAACCACCGGCCCCGGGAAATTTTTTTAGGAACTGCGGGTCAAAAATTTTGTTTTGACTTCTAGTATGCGTGTGCCAAACGGCTAACCTGTACATTGATTTGCGGTATTTCTTTGAAATTGGGGTCGAGCGGCTTCCGCTACGTGCTTTTTAATGAAGCAGCGAAGTACCTCAAAAATACGCACGGGTTTTTCACCATGCACCTCCGTCGAGAATTTCGACCCCATAGCTTTAAAAAAATTCTGTAACTAACAATTTTTTATGTATCGCGTAGAGCAGGCCTTGTTCTCTAAGATACATAAAAAAATATCCAGTGGATCAAACATTGACTTCCCGAGAGTCAGTAAGTTGCCTCAGTAACCTTGGTAAATTAAACGTAGGAGTTACGTCTTTTAGGTATGAGCTTTAACAAAATGTCAAATTTTTATCATGGAATACGGTGTTGCAAATAGGTTAAACTTTAGCGTCTATTACGGTATTTTGTTACACTCGTGCATGTGTATTCACTAAAATGGATATTTTTTTCGCAAAAATTGGGCTTAGTGACCCTTTTATCTGGGCCTGCTCACAAAACCATAAAATACACGAGACGACAGTCTCGCAGCACTTTGTTAACTACATACATCTGCCGCTTCCTTAGATCTGTATTCGGACAAGGAATGCTTTGAAAATTGTGATAAATTTGGTCACCTCAATATTTTTTCTAGAACAAGAATGTCATATTTCCGCAAAAAATGGTGCGTACATTAGGCCCTCTTCGTTTGCTCCTTAAAAGGCATGTTTAAAGGTGAGGGCTGGCAACCTGGCATAATTATTAGGCATTTTTTATTCGTTATTAGTCCCTTTATTAGGATACAACTATAAAATAGCTTTTTTTTTTAAATTAGACTACAATTACCACCCAGAATATTGTAGTATAAGGATTGTTATAACTAAGTATCACCTACTCATAAACGTGAAAAAGTCGATAGTTACAAACGTTTAGTTGGGAGTTACATACGAGTAGGTACTTACAGGCACAACCGGAAAACAATTGTTTAATTATTAACTTCAGGCGTATGAAAAATAGTCGCAAAGGCGATTTTAACATTTCGAGAATTTTCGCTTGGCAGGCAGCATATGGAACGTGATTTACAGTCGTCATCAAATATACCGGAGCGGCAGAGGTGTTCAAAAATATCTGAACACGCACTCTAACGCCTTGACAAATAGTAGGCGTGTTCAGATATTTGTGAACGGCCGCTCCGATATATCTGATGGCGACCGTATGTACATAAACAAATAGAGATCAAGCAAAGTAAAAAAGAAACTAGTACAATAGTGTAGTATGATAACTTATTTAAATATAACTATTTCTAATCATGCGTCATGCTAGTTATAAGTGCATAAAAAACCAGTGCAAAATAATTTGGTAAAGCCGGCAAAAGATAAATCAGGGGAAATCAAAAACTACGGTCAATAAATACGAATAATTCATAATTAAGTACTTTAGAATAGTTGGTACTTACCTTACCTAGTTGAAGTTGTCGCTTATTTTATTATATTAAACGTTGACACTAAGAATAACGTCCACCAAGTCCACGTCGAACAGTAAGATGAGAACACGTTACTGACACTACCAATAATTGTATTGGTAAGTAATTTTAACTGTCGGGCTGTCTCTTCATCTTAGTTGGTCTTAGTTTTAAAGGTGAGCGTGGCCGTTATTAAACTACCTATTTTGATTCACTTCTCCAGCAAGTGTTTTTTTGCATTCATATTTCAAATAACTTAATAGGTATAATTATAAGTAAAGTTATCTATTTCAACTACGCTATCTACCTATGTAATATTAGAGTTTAGTATATATTAGAGTTAGTACTTACAGCCATCGAATCGCCTCCGTAGACTTCGGTAAAAACATAAACAACAGAATCAAAAACACATTAAAACAACGCATTGCAAAACAAAATAGCGCACTTATGCCATGAAACGCGAAGATGTATTACACGTATATTAAAATATTTGGCGGGAATACGTCGTAAAGTAGTGATAGGACCGTGACGACGGCAGTCGTGGCCGAGTGTGCCCTAGCTGCGTCCGCGACAGAATGCAATGGGTCGCGAGACCGCGGGAGCACGGGAGCGCAGCCGTCCAGCGGCCAGCCGCGCGCCGCCGCCCGCTGTCGCCCGCGACTCGCGCCGCGCGGCCACTGATCGCCGCCCGCCGGATCACCCGCTGTCGCGCTCTACGCCACGCCGCGCCGCTTGTTCGCCGCCGACCGGCGACGCGAAGACTAATGCACCATACTCTAATAACTGAATCATATGTTGCACCGTAGGTATGCGCATTGAAGTGATTTATTATTTATAACTAATTAGCGATTGCAGTTGCATCGCATGACTTACGCGAGAAACGGCGGAAGGCATTCTAAGCAGTAGAATGATGTCAGTTTTGGATATAATTATGATAAGATATTTTTGAGCACCTCGGCCGCTCCGATATATCTGATGGCGACTGTACCTAAACTTTAACCATTTTATAAAACAGTCTCAAATTCAGAATTAATTTTTATTTAAGTGTATATCAATCACATTAGGTAATCACATACCTACTGCTCGACTTTATGTTATGGCAAATTTCTGTTATCATAATTATATCCAAAACTGACATCCAGGCAAGTCCTGCGGACTCTCCTACCTAAATATAAAAAAATAACGTAAAATGGTCCTATTTTTCTCCAAAGTAAGGAAATTATGAATAGTTTTAAAATATTTCTATTAAATATATAATTGATATTATGATGTACTTAATTCATATCTAACTTATTTTATCGGTAAATCAACATTATGACTTATTGTTTTATAAACACGGTGTTTCACGACCCACTGAAAACATAAAAACAGTTTGTTCAAAATCGATAGGAGAATCGATCGCGCTATGTTTTAATGGGGGTAATTTTTTATATTTTTTATTATTTTTATATGCCCATTCTACAGGTTTGTAATGCAACAATATCAATACCTAGCATTTGACACGTTATTTGTCAATGAGCAACACCCTTAACTGGCCATCGGTAAACCTTATCTCGTTGCAATAAGGTATGCAAATGGTCTGTTAATAGTGTTTACGATGGTAATTAGCAATTGTTTGATGTCACTAAAACGACAAAGCATCTTGTGTAGACCTGTCGAATAGAATTGTTAAGAAAACTAAACAACAAATATTTTTTTAAATACATATTTATCGGATTAAAGAATAAAGACTCAAAATGAGTTCAAAATAAATAAAAATTGTTTGGGTGTCTCCGGTTTTCAGTGGCTCAAGTAACTCGTTGTATATCTCAAGCAATGAATACACAACGAGTTAATGAATTCAGCACCCCCGATTTATACGAAAACGTTACCAAACCCGGCCTAGCAGCTTCTCTGTTGTAGATAATCAAGATAAAAATGAGAGCCCTAAATAAACCTTCAAGAGCGGATATTTCAAAAACTATACAAGATATCGAAAATCTTGACTTAAGTTGACTTAATAAACCTTATAACAAATTAAATCACTTTTCATTTTGTATAAGTGGCCATGTCGTTCAGACGCATAGTTTCCGAGATATAAACGTAAAACCGAAAAATGGAACCTTCAAACCCCCCCCAGCACCAGGGTTACGGCCGGGGACTTTTGATATGTTCACCTCCTAACTAGTCCAAACAAAGCTACGAAGTCAAAAATTGTGTTCCTAGCATTTCCCTCTATACCACCTTATTGCTTGGCCTATATAGGACTATACCCATTGCTTGGGGTATCTTTGCTCCAACCATTAGTTTACTTAGGCGCGCCGATGTTACCCAATTGTGTGAGCCAAAAAAGAGAGATTAGTTTATGATCAACGTAGCAATTGAAAAATAAATGTATACTCGTATTCATTTGCATTTATATAGGTGATTGTATAAATAATAACACATAAATAATATAATATTTGAATATATTAGACGTTGACATTTTACAGAATTAGAGCTTAATTATCCACAGGGGAGCAACTAAAACCATTTTAAGTTTTTTAAGATTAAAAAAAATCATGCATTTGCCGTAGTGCGAACTCTAGGAAACAGCAATATAAAACTGGCGTGTGCGCCTCTTACTATCTTAAGGATACGTAACTTAAATACCTTAGACAAGGAACCACCTGTAAATTTAAAAATAAATAATAAACCTATATACTTCTTATCGTGTGAAGGGATCATAACTAAATAATATTTGCCAATATCATGCCACCTCTAACCCCCGGGGGGTAGCTCTTATGAGGTCTTCTGTAGTGCACGTAGTTGTACATAGGGAATACTGCGTCATATGTTGCGTTGTTTGTAGGTCGCCACATTCGCATAGCCCACTCCCGATCTTAATCTATTTAGAGACTTCCAAGGTGACCCATCTTTCTCTTGCGCCAGGGGGTAAGTGTTCTTTAGGTGTTATGTTTAGAGAGTCTTCATTGACCTGCGATTTCTCCATGCTACAAGACGGGCCTCTTGTGGCGTTTAGTACTCGAGGGCTGGATTGGTGATAAAACTCCTGTGACTTTATCCTGCCGGTTATAGGAGTATGCAAATGTAGTGGGTGTCGGGAATCACGCAGTTGTTTTGCGCGTTCTACAGCTGTTGCCACGTCTCTACGTATGTGAGGAGGAGCGATTCCGCAAATTTGGTAGAGATGATCGCTTTTGGTAGGTTTAAGACACCCAGTGATCAGTCGACATGTTTCGTTGAGAGCAGTGCAGTCTACCTGACCTGTGTGTGCAGAGTTCTTCCACACCAGGCATGCGTACTCTGCGGCCGAAAAACTAAGCGCAAGTGCGATAGTGCGGAGTGTATGTGGGGTTGCACCCCATGTGCATGGTTACAGTGATCCGACGAATGATGGTTTTTCTGGCCGCCACTTTTTGTTTTGTGTTAAGGCAATGTGATTTGTAGGTTAGGGATCTGTCCAGCGTTATGCCCGGGTATTTGGGGGCGAAGGTGTGATCCAGCCGACAGCCCTCCCATATAAGGTTTAGTTGTCTAGTTGCCTGACTATTTTTGAGGTGGAAAGCGCATACCTGTTTTAGCTGGGTTAGGTCAGAGTTGATTCTCCTGGCAGTACGCTGAAAGGGACACCAGGCCTTCCGAAAGCCTTTAATTCGAGTCGGGGCGGGGCGGTGCGTGGCCGTTCTGTATGATAATACTATTATTACTTATATTCTGTGACTATGCGTTATCTGTCTGTAACAATATATATAATACTTTTTCCCCTCACTAGCTCGGAAAGTTGTCTTTTATCCTTCAATACAAGCGGGGAAAAACGCGTTTTATCCACTAGTGGGGAAAGTAATTTGACCTTGGATGGAGCGTGTTTAAGTACCTTGACAGATAACAAAACGTAAATCGTTTATGATAATGATTCGTTCGATATTAATTATCATTAAATAAATGGTTTGAGAATCTAATGAAAAATACCAAATTTAGCTTTATTTAATGATTTTAAGTCATAAACCTTAAAATTCCATAAGAAACGTTTGTTTTTTATAATGATGTTAAATATAATTCTGAACGCACAAGTTGAGTCGATGCAATTTCAAAACGCATCGTTGACATTTCATACGTCAGAAATGTCAACATTGTCGACCAATTTTTTTTTTTTTAAACTTTTCTCACCGGAGGACTTCCGGTTCGAGCGCCATCTTGATAGTTAGCATCGTGATTAACTACTTTGTTTTTTGCTTATTAATATTGTTTAAAGTGTAATATCGATAGCTTATTATACAGTAAACTAATGTGGTAGTGTGCAGTGAATGGAGAATTAATTTTGAAGCGCGTTTAACCACCATCTTGGAGTCAACGGCCGGTAGTCCACGTGCTTCTTGTAAAGTCTAGCTATCGATTTACAAGAGCTAACAAATCACCGTACACTGTCTTGTACAACCGTACAATTTTTGTCGTTTGTAAACCTCTCAATACCTTGATACTGGCGAAATAGTCCCACTGGGCTGAAGCCATAATTTTAAAAGAAGAAGAAGAAGAAGAAGAAGTTTTCTCACCGACTCGCGTAAAAATACACAACTTCCAGAGTTTTCTGTTATAATATCGTAAAGAAATGAGTGATTCCAGTGATGAAGATGATCTAACGCCTGTGGATGTTGCATTTTCCTCGCTATAGTGAGGTGAAAAGTTTTGTGTTATACACGGGCGCAAATGTACTTTACTTCTCGTGTGTTGAAACACTCGCTACGCTCAGGATTCTATTTTAGAACCTATAGAATCCTTTCGCTTGTTTGTGTTTCAATTCTACACTCGCGGGTAAAATACAACTTTGCACCCTTGTATAACAAATAACTATTTCGTTTGATACGCGATATAATCCGTTTACATTACACTTTTATTTAATAGGTAGGTAACTGTCGCAGTAACCGAAGACAGCATTTATAATTTTTTATTTTATTTATCATCTTTAGGTTTCTTAAAATTAGTGATGGGTCGTTACCAGTAACTTACTCAAAAGTGGGAATATTCCCGGTAATGCTACCAGTAACATTACCCAGATCGGTAACATTGAGTAACTTTGAAAAAAATATTAGAATTGTATATGCTTTTTTCGTGTTAAATACTTAAGAAAATAATAATGCTATTATTTACAGTCATAAAACAGTCAAGGAATCTCTAAAAGAGTAAATTCCCAATGTTACCGGTAACATTCCCAATATTACCAGGTATTTTTCCAAAGTTACTGGGAACATTACTATCTGGAAATAATGATTAAAAGTGAAGACTGGAAATAAAGTAAAAGAAAATGTGTATAAATCAGTTTAATTATTAGAATAAACCAATCAACATCTAAATATATAAAAGAAGAAACTGACTGACTGACTGCCTGACTGACATATCAACACACAACCCAAACCGCTGGTTCTAGATATCCCAAATTTGGCACGTAGGTTTCTTATAAGGTCTAGGCGTGCACTAAGAAATGATTTTTTCAAAATTCACCCCCCAAGGGGGTTAAATGGGGGTTCAAAGTTTGTATGGGGAAACAAGATTAGTTAGACTATTATATTCGAAACTTCACAGGAGTATTCCTAACGATAAATGAATAAACACGTGTTACAGGTTTTTTTGCAAACTCCCCCCTAATAGGGGGAAATGTGGTGACAAAGTCTGAAAATCAACATGGGTATTGTTTCTATGGTTTATCGGGTTGCTAATTAGGAAAACAAGAACGATTTTAAAATCCAACGTGACGGACGTGAAAAACCATCTCCCCTGTTGGGGTGCAATGGGGTTGAAATGTCTAAATATCAATATGGGTGTCGTTTTTATGTTTTTTTGGGACGTTAATTACGAAAATCGCATCGATTTTGAAATTGAATAATGTGCTCATGAAAATTCTTGAAAGTACTCGTATTTGTGCCAAATTGCAATTCAAACGGTCCAGTAGTTTCGGAGCAAATCGGTTGTAACAGACGGACCGACAGACAGCCACACGTGATCCTATAAGGGTTCTAATTTTGCTTTTGAGGTATGGAGACCCGCGTTATCCTAATAGATTTTTAAATTTGTATTTGGTGCCATCTCGATCGGTCGTCGGTGTCGTCAATCGGTACCTAGGCGAGTGCGGGCAGCGCGGCGGGACGGACGGAGCGGAAGGAGTAAGTCATCGGGAAACTTCCTGCATCCGTAATGACTCATTACGGATGCAGGAAGTTTACGTTACAAGAAGGTGGTTGTCTGTTTGCTTCTTATAAGTTTAGGTTTCCATTCTAAGTAAAATGCAAAACATCGTAAGTACATATATGTATATATGTATTCTACCTACGAACCATATACCATATAAACCATCTTTTGTAAGTAGTTATAAAACCATATTTTCTCCTTCCCCTGCCTCCCCCGCACCCTGTACATTAGACAAAAAGCCGCGGGCAAAAGCTAGTTTCGTATAATGTTTCAAGTGACAAACGTCATTTTTGAGTTGTTGGAATTTCGATTTTATATTAATTAATCAAATTTGAAATTTTTTTTTTTTTTTTTCTAAAATAATCTCATTTATTCAGGGACCATAATTTTATATCCGCAACGCAGGCTTCGTCAGGTGAACACAAACTCACTATCCGCAACAGGCTTCGTCAACTTACTTACTCTAAAATTATGTACATTAAAAAACCCTACAAACAAAACACCCCCTCTAACTCGCCGCCAGCAGGCAGTGTGCCCAACAGGCTGGCTGCATTTCCCCGTTGAATAGCGATGCTAATTCTCTGGGCAAAATACTGGCCAGCCCTTTGGTCGCCCGTGGCATCCACCAAACGCGACGCCAAACCCTTATATAAGCGCCGGGCGCTGGGTCCCCACGGCCCTAACGTTTCGACCCCAAAAGGCTCAAATATGTAGCCACTGCCGAGCGTGCTGTACTTGCGCCGTTTGTTATCCTCGGCCGTTGAGGCCGCATGCCCAGCCCCAGTGCTGGTGCCCGGTAAGTGGGACGTGGCAAAAGTGTCTACGCACGTAGCGTCCCAAACCAGAGGCCGCCCCATACTCCAGGGCACCAGCGTCATGCCGTCGGGCCTCTTGCCGTCATCCCTCGCCAAACCAACAGGCTCCAGTATAGCCGGCACCTTTACGCTGACAAGAGCCCTTCGGATGACATCGTTTAAACTGGCATGACGAGGAATCCGACCAGCACTCCTGCTACAGGAGAGGCCATGATGACCCAGGCTGTCTACCATTGAACCACATTGACAGCGATGCGGGACATTAGTCACTGCCCCTACCCGCAAACTGGCAGCCAGACGAAAAGTGACATTATCTAGGAGCGTACCTATCAACGGAGAAGGTAGGGCTAGTAACCACTGGCCAGACTCCCATTCCGCAGCAGCAAGAAGACGAGCACGCTCTGCCAAGCTAGTTGACGTATCAAAAAGATTATTCCGTACTAGCTGACAGAGCGGCTCGTCCCACTGCCTCTGCGAGCAAAGGTTGGCAGGTAGGTCGACGTTCGGGCAAGACACTGACCACACATTCTTAGCCTCGGCGCAGTACGCCGGCTCTAGATCCCCAAATGAAGAAACTAAAATACCCCCTATCAATCCCTGCGCGCTATGCACCGAAGCCAAAAAAGCAGGCAACGCCACACTGGAAATATTACGGATTCCCAAGCCACCGAACCTAATAGGCAGAGTAGCCTGGCTCCAGCACCTTGAATCAAAAGAAATGTTAAGAATTGACGCCAGGGAATCCTTTACCAACTCGTCTAGCTTCGAAAGAAGATTAGGGAATTTCCAGAAGTGACTACAACGAAGAACGTATGTAAACTTAGGTACAAAAAGGCAATGTCGAATGATGGTGTAAGCCGTGTGAACGTTAATCTCCAATAGGCGGTCCGAAACTGACTTGAAATTCTGAATTTTGTCCTCAACATAATTATCAAAAGATTGATCCAAAACGGGAGACCCAAGGAGGTTAAGCGTGCTCTCATCCACAATTTTTATTCCAGGAGCAACCTCTCTAAACTTGTCGACTATACTTTCCTTTTCCAGGTTAGTGCTGGAAATGAAAAGTTCACACTTCGAGAAATTCAGAGAAAGGCCAATGGAACCAAAATCTGACGTCAACCTCTGTAAGTCACCCAAAACAGTATCCACGTCACCCCCAAGAGTGCCGTCATCCAAGTACCAAACATTCAATTTAGATTTGAGTTCTTTTATAATGGGATGGATGGCAAGACTAAAAATTGCTGGACCCAAGGGATCACCCTGTTGGCAGCCAACAGACGAGGCTAAAAGATTTGACTTAAATAACAGTTTAGATGGAGAGCTGTAACATTGCCAAACAAAATTGTACGATTCCGGAATTTTCTCCCGGACCTGTGTCAGGAGGGTACCTCTGTCAACGGAGTTAAAAGCATTCGCAACATCCACCTTTAACAGCACTTCCCCACCCAAACGCCCCAAATACGTTCGAACTGCGTGGACAGCGGCCTCACAGCCACTTTTCGATCCGAAACCCACCTGAATGGGACTGAATTCCTTACCCAGCCTCTCCAAGTTATAGCGACAGGCAATTTTTGCAGCTAGGCGACGAAAAGTGGTCCCAACAGCAATGGGCCGTATACCACCGTCCTTTTTTAGAAGAGCGCATAGATTGGCACCATACAAGATGTCCGTGATACTGGTTGGCACCCCACCCGCAAGCATTTTATTTACGAGGGCCGTCAAGTTCTTCAAAAGATCGTCACGAGTACCATTACAATCACTACTCAAAAGGTCCTTGAGGTGCTGCGGGGTAAGACCGTCCAAACCCCCCGCAGAGCCATTTGGGAAGGACATGACAGCCCCTAAAACGTCTTGTGCCGTTACTTGAAGCGCCTCATCACTGGCTTGCGGGGGGTCCGGGAGAGAAAAGTCAGCCGCCGGAGGAGGATGTTTCTCTCTCAGTGCCGCAAGGGTCTCAGGACTAACTGAAGCCACGACATCATTGGAAAACAACAAGCGAGCTGCTCCCTTAATGTCACCATCACACACCTTACTTTCCACTAATTTGGCCGTATTTAATCTACGATCCCGATGTGGAAGAGGTCGAGCTAAAGAACCATTAAGGCAGTTTGCCTTAACTTTACTCGTAAGCGAACTTCGTCCCTGATCCTTGGAATGAACATGCAACACTCTGAAGGCGAAAGTTAAAAGTTGCTCCCAGGCATGAACCGAATTCTCAGACACGACTGCCCCAATGGTCCCTGCCAAACATTTTGAAACTGCGACACGAGCGCCCCTCGGGATACGCTTAAGAACGGGAAGGGTATCTTTAAGGCCACTAATAAATTGCCAAAAAGGAGGGCCAGGAACGTGTGGTTGTAGTTGTACACTACGAGTAGGCCCGGGGTCAGAAACATCAGGAACCGAACATGGGATGTGCGGTCTATGCACCTTCGTAATATGCACGTTGAGACCCCTGGTACCTCTGAAAAACCGGGTTTGGGGGCATTGTGGGCAGCGCACGTTACTGTCCAACGACGCAGAAAGAGCGACGCCATCGACGGCATCAGTTGCAAGCAGAGACATTGTCAACAAAAATACTAGACTACCAAATAAAAATGCATAAAGCTCAAAAAAGGCTATTACAATTAACAAAGGCGCTTATACCTAATTCTGATTAAAAATTAAAATAATAAATAAATTAAAACAAAAACCGATTTAAACATGTCAAAAATAAAACAGAAAATAATTACAACAAAATACGCTATCAAATTAAAACTGTAAATGTCATCCCACAATAAACCCAAATAACACGCCAACCCTTAAAAACACTAAACTAATCTATACAACTACAATCAATATATACAATCTATATAACTTATACTATCATCCAAAACTTACAATTAACGAATTACATTCATACATAAAGTTATAAAATTTATCGTTATTATTCCAACACAACAAAAGAGAGAGAAGGAAACAGACGTCAACCCAATAAATTACAAAAAATAAATTCTATTTTGTCAAAACCTACAAACAAATTCAATCGACTTTAAGTCTATTCAAATTCGTAGTGAAAGCACTAAACAATTAATAATAATAAAAATATTAATACAATAAGAAATGTCAAACTGTAACGCACTACTACAAAAATTTACCTTAAAACAAAATTAAATCACTAATAATAAAATAAGACAACCTAATATAGGCACCTTAAACACAACACAATATATGTATAAAAACACAATTAAGATTAAAAGTTGGTGAATGTCATTATTGTAAAAAATTTGATAACTATCCCCATGCAACAGCACTTAAAAATACAAAATGTCTCAATGAAAGTTCATAAACAGGCTGCTTGAAGTTGACGCGCATGCTACTAGGAAACAGCTTGCCGGCGCCCTCTCTCGACACACTACCAACGTAACACGTTCGTCATGCAGCATACATAACAATAGCTCCGTCGACGACAACTAACTTCTACATTCGTACAGTAAATAAATCCAAAAAGTTCATCGTTGCTGGGGATCGAACTCGGGACGCTGATGCTTTCACAGCCAAAAGGAGTGGCGTATGCCACTAGACCAAACGGACCGATATAAGAACTGCGAAATTAAGAGTCTTATTACTACAGCTCAAAGACGTTGCCCGTTTGCCGTCACGACCCACGTTTAAGTTCACCCTCAAAAATAACAAGATAAAAAAAAAAATAGCACAAATCACTTCAACCAATAAATTGTAACTTTATTCCTTTTTGTACACCACAACACTACTTAAAGTTCCAGCACCGCAGTCCTGGTGTTGATTTGCGTAAATAAAAACTCCGTGTTATGTTCCTCTGCACTTCTTCTGCCTCCGTACCACTCCGGGTTTATTTAAGTTTTTAATACTCATGTGCACACTTTCACTGCGAGATAACATTGTCGCCCAAAAATCAAGCACTATTCTTTAAGTTTAACTCGTTTTCTAGCGCTAAGGCAGCAGCTTTCCATTTTTAACAACGAAAATAACTCGGAGCTGATGTGTTTACGCTGACTGCAGCGCCATCCATAATTTGAAATTAAAGTAGTAGTAGTAGTAGTAAAGGGATAATAAATAATGATCACAGTTTTATACAAAATACTAGCTTTTGCCCGCGACTTCGTCTGCGTGGAATTAGTAATTTGGATAGCTTATTTTTAAACAATCAGCTAGATTTATTGTTTCCCCATACAAACTTCCACCCCTTTTTACTACCTAAATTTTACCCGCTGAATAGCTTGTGGTAGCCCCTGGTGGGAGATCAGCAGCGTCTCCAGCAGAAACTTGGTCACCAAAGTCTTGCAGGTGTTCCAGGTCTTGAGCTATCTCCATCATACACTACCAACGACACGTTGAGCGAGTGTTACCCCTGACCTTTTGTACCCAGCAGCACTCCAGGTGTTCCAGATCTTGAGCTTTTCCCATAATACACTACTAGCGGTACGTTGAGCGAGTGTTACCCCTGATCCGTTGCACCCAGCAGCACTCCAGGTGTTCCAGGTCTTGAGCTTTCCTCATCATATACAACCAGCGTCACGTTGAGCAAGTGTTACCCCTGACCCTTTGCTCCCAGTAGCACTCCACATTGTCTTGAGCTTTATCCATCGTATACTACCATCAGCACGTTGAGCGATTGTTACCCCTGACCCGTTGCACCCAGGAGTACTCCAGGTGTTCCAGGTGTTCCAGGTCTTGAGCTGCCTCCATCATACATTACCAGCGGCACTTTGAGTGAGTGTTAGAAGAGTGGAGAAGAGAACAGGATGACTTCGGGAATAAAAACTACTCTACACCCTCCCCAACAAATAAGACTATCTTCATATCAAATTTCATCTAAATCGGTTTTATTGGGTTCCATACAAATTTCCACTCCCCTTTTCACCCCCTTTAGGGTTGATTTCTAGGGTAAAACCTATCCTGTGTCCCTCACGCAAAATAGGCGCAATAGTAAGACGTCGAGTTGCGGAAACCAAGCCCGCGAATATCTATCCTATGTCCTTCCCCAGGATCCAAATTATCTCCATACCAAACTTCATCTAAATCGGTTCAGCGGTTATTGATTCCCCATACAAGTGTCAACTCCCCTTTCCATCCCCTTAAGGGGTGAGTTCTGGGATAAAAAAGTATCCTATGTCCTTCCCCGGTACTCACTATCTGTATACCAAATTTATAAAATTGATCCCATAGCTCTTATGTCAGCGAATTAAGAACTATGGGACATATTTTTGAGTAAGTTGTACTAAAAAAATAAGTTTTGAACCTTATTTCATCTCATATAAGTCATCACTATCATCAGTTTCGTATGTTACCGGCTTTTGGGAATGTTACTGGTAACATTGGTAACTTACTAGTAACATTCCCAAATGGAAACTTACTGGTAGCGGGAATGTTACCGCTGCCCATCACTACTTAAAATGATAGGTAGCCCACTCAACATACTACGGCGATTTTTCTTGTCCTTTTTCATAATACTTATATCGTCTGTTTATCGTCGTATTGTTTAGTTTTTACTGCCATGTCTTTAGTGACATTCGGACAGTTAAAACAATTCGATTGACGTAAAATCATCAAAATGTAGGCCCATTATGCGTTTGGTTTCAGTGCCACAAAGGAACAAACATACAGGTGTAAAAATACTTTTCTTTGCCATCGTATTTTAACGAAAACGCATGTACGTGTTAAGCTATTTCAGTCAGTCTCAGTATCAGTACAATAAGTACTGAGCTTCACTGAAGTAGCATGGCAAATACGAACGGCAAAGGATTTTTCACCACACCAGCTCGGAAAGGCTCTTTTTGTACTTAAGTTGCATTTGCATGCATCCACATGTGAGGCAAAGTAATCTAATGCAAATTTTGAGTTGTTTGCTCATGTTTGGCTGATATAATTGACTTTTAAATAATAAATATTTAATAACGTTCGTTTGGATTTGATTTGGTGTCATTATGTTTGATGTTTTACAGTTGGTATTTTCCTCGCGTTGGTGTACTGAAAAATAGTGTTTCACTCGGTGGCAAAATTTGTTTAACCCTCGTGGCTTGAAACCCTCGCAACGCTCACGATTCCATTTTTCGAATGTTGGAATCTTTCACTTGGTCGGGTATCCGGAACATTAGCATTAGCACGAGTCGAGTGGTTAACCACCAACTTTGCCCCCTGTAAAACAAATAACTAAATATTGTTCATTACAATCATTACATTACATTACATTACATTACATTACATCTGTACGTGAGAATCAAATTTTGTAGTGTATTTCGGTGTTTTGGTTTCGCTTCCGAGGACATCTCTTAAAACCATGATTTAATGGTATTTATGACCGTAACCCATTATGACCTACCGGTGCCATACGGCACCGCGATATTTGTGCTTAGTTTTTCGCTCTCTAAGGTTACAATAAGCGGAAAATTAAATAGATTTGTATTTAATTAGATGCTTAAGGGCACCAGTTATCACTTTAGTCACATATTTTAAGCAACTTGGATTGCTGCTACTGGCACAGATACCCAAAAATAAGCCTGAAAAAAAAAGCATTTTTAGAGTACATTCTAAGTAAACGGATCAGAAATCGTTTTATTCTAGTAAAATATTAATGAAATATAGTTTATTAGGCTTTGGTATGTATGCTTAATCCGGTGATACACATGGACTATTAAATTTTGATTTCAGGTTTTGTATATAGCATGAGAAAAGATGCCGGTGCCATACGGCCCCGCTAGGCGCTTATGTAGTCTTATCTTATGAGATGACATGTGTTATATATAAGACTAGAGACCTGTTGCTGCGTCAAAACGCCGCTAGAGTATGGTTCTAAAAGTTAGGTTGCCTGTCCACTGAAGCGGAGCGGTAAGCGGGGAAAATATCCAGCAATAGAATTTCATTGAAATTTCGGAGCGGAGATTTTATGCCATTCAGTCGGTGGATTTTTTCCTCGCTCATCGCTCCGCCACTATCTATTTGATGCTGACTATACCCACAGAATATGAAATCTTACACATAATTATTTCTTATAAAATGGCGACACGTTTGTATAATTTTAGCGTATTATATTTCGGTCGCGTAGCACCTACCAGCATGTTTTGTGATCGTTAGTTTTGATGCAAAAAAGACATAATTATTGTCTATCTTTTCGCATCTTTCTAAACTAAAAATCATGATACGCGACCGCGATATGATACGGTAAATCAAGATTTCGTGGATAGGATTCCTTCTTGTCATTTGGCTCTCATGCCTAAAATTTCATAGGGCTAGAGTATAATTTATATTTAATTCTCTTTTTCCTATTATTCATGAGACTGAAGTTTACAAACATTTTACAAACATTCCGAGACATTCCGTGTCTGGGCTATACCGCGAAAATCGAAGTTCAAATTGCGGGCATCTTTCTCTGTCACTCTAATTACGCCTTCATTGGAGTAAAAGAGAAAGATCCCCGCAATTTGCGAATTTCGGTTTTCGCGGTAGACCCTCTGACCTAATAATAGACATAGTATATATACACGTAGTTATAGACATGAAACCGAGCGACCAGGGTATGGATGGTATAGAAAGGAGAAGCAGAATTGTTGCAAAAGTGACCGCTTTCAGCTTTAAATAATAGTTCCTAATCTGTCCGGTGGCGCTAGTTAGGCTCTGGGACATGTGTATAACATGAACCATATAAGGCAACAAATAGCCCGACCAAATTACGTAGGTTGTTTTTAGTAGTATTTCGGTGTATGGTGGCGCCGCCTAATTACTGTTTTTTGATGGACACTTTTCGTACATAGAGATTCGGCTCCTTTATATAGTCTCCATGGACCAGGGTTAAGAGAAAGACATATTCATGTATTGACAGTTTCATGTATGGTAGCATAATCCATTTTAGGGTTCCGTACCCAAAGGGTAAAATCGGGACCCTATTACTAAGACTCCGCTGTCCGTCTGTCTGTCACCAGGCTGTATCTCACGAACCGTGATAGCTAGACAGTTGAAATTTTCACAGATGATGTATTTATGTTGCCGCTACAACAACAAATAGGTACTAAAAAGTACGGAACCCTCGGTGGGCGAGTCCGACTCGCACTTGGCCGGTTTTTTCTCTTTCACTCTTATAAATTTCGGTATTTCGCCATCGCCTCCATTTCATTCGGCATTTTTTCATGGTCGGGTTATGCCATCATAGCAAACCCGACCATGAAAAAATGCCCGGTCGGTGATAAAAATAAAGCATGGCACTATTTTCTCTTTCCTCTTATAGGAATCGCAATAATACTATCTTTCTCTATCAAAGAGTGTCAGGCCCTTGAACCTAATTTAGTTTTTTTTTAATTTACTTTTTTGAAAGTCTGTACAACGACTGGACCGCGACCTTGGTACTACACGGACTGGATCAAGTTCTGATACTGAAATTCTGCTCCTACAACCTTGATGCTGGCAAAATTGTCCCAATGGACAGATGCCATAAGAACCAAAAACTGAACTAAACTAATATAATTTTTAGTATGGTGTATGCATGTTACAGTCTCAAAACAAATATTTGAATGGATTGGATACCTTACATATATATAGGTTTGAGTTCAATTCAATCTCAAGTCAGAACAAAGGTCACGTGGTACATTTTTTCAAATTAACTTTTTAGTATTTTTTCGGGAAAAAATCAAAAAACTAAGAGCTTATTGCAAATCTGTAGCATGAGACGAATCAAATGACATATAATTTATTAAAATCGGACCATAACTGTAGATCTGATGGGATGAACAAAAATCGGCCTCGCGTAATATATATATAGATGTTTGGTTTTCCCGTATTTCTTAGCGTTTTTATCATGATTTTAGAATGCTATAGGGTTATTTAAATATCTTTGAGTTTTGGTGCAATGATGGACCTCTAGTCCATACAATTTATCAAGGTTTATCAATCCACTTTGTTGGGTGTCTCTTCATTAGTAAGATCAATATATAATTCTAAAATCAAGGAAAAACGTCAGTATACACGGTGTAATGTACCGTATTTACCTCAGTATATCATACGATCATACGATGTAATGTATTTCCAACGATTCGCCAACACCAACATCACGCGGTACGACCGGCTCTGCTCGTGGTATAATATCGACTGACCGTAACTGTCAGTGACGTCGCCATGACGTAAGCGCTCGAAGCGTCAATACACTACCTATACATCCCTTCCTTTGCTTATTTTTCGAGAACTAAGTTAATCATAACAAATACGTAATTACATACCCAACGTTCTATGAATGCGCTGGTACCATTGCCTTGAGTGGACATCTCCAAGACTCCGAGATCTATGACTTACCCCACTTGGGACTTTTGTAATCTTCAACTTCTCTACTGTATTGTCGATAGCTCCTGTAAGTCTGATACCTGAATCCCTTTTCCTTTCCCCCTTTTTCCGTATAGTCTAAGTGCTTATACTTAATCCCCTTGTTTTTATAATCGTCAAAACCGTTCCTAAAATGTTCGTGATATGAATAGTGGACTACATCATCGGGTAATGCCTAACAAAACAATCCGTAGCCAACTTAGTCTGTGATAATTAACTTATTTAGGTACTGAGTTTATTATCTGTATTAATTATGAAATGATTTCATGAAGCTCCAACTGCTCCAAGAGTTAGTAGTTTCCCTCTAGAAACCTCTCATCTAAGTCACTGCATGAGCTAATGAGCTTATCATTTGGGAGTGGTCTGTGTGGAAATACTATGATGCAAGGCCTTTAATTTTTCTTCGCCTAGTTGTCCAAAACAGTTCTACCAAATAAAACTGTGGCCTCAATTATTTATATTTGATTAGCTAGACAATAAGAGCTGAACAATCATTACAGTATTAATGACATTCTTCAATTTTGGTGACAATGACGGTTCATTTTTTTTCTATAACCCATGACGATTGAATGCTGACATGATGATCATGTTTTAGTTTATCTCTGGTCCGTTTGTTATTTATTTACATTTCCTATTGTTAAATTTAATTTTTCTACACCTTGTGTAGCTTTCTACGACCTGAAAGTGACTTAACGAATCCTATTTGAGTACTCGATAATGGCTCACTATCTTTTCAACTTTCAATACTGTACAAGTGTACTTACAGGTTACAATGCCACTTAAGCTATAAGCTACACTGCCAACCTAAACCAAGTTGTGCTTATATACAATGCATTATTATTAATACAATATACAGAACTCCAACCAACTTTGACAAGGTAGGGTTGTGGACTAAACAGTATAATTACAAAATTCAAAAGTTCATTTTTTCAAGTGGGCCTCAAGACTTGTAAGTTTTTTATAAGAAAGGCAAGCAGGCAAGGTCACTCTTATACTTCTGTGTAAGTAAGTGGCCTTACAGGACTCCATTTACGCTTCTAGTTTTTATATGCATTTAATTATGATGAAATTCTCCTTTTCTAACTGCATGTTTTAACTTCTGACACAATTAACAGTCTTACAGAAGCGAATGCCACTTCTGGTTTTTACATGCATTTAATTATGTTGAAATTCTCCTTTTCTAACTGCATGTTTTAACTTCTGACACAATTAACAGTCTTACAGAAGCGAATGACAAATCATCCGAATAAAAAGATCTAATTATGCTTACACTAATAATATGAGATATTATAACAACATTACAAGATACACAGTACCCACAGTGCAGTGTAATTACCTTGCTACTTTCATCTTTATAGTGAATACAGAACGGAGCTACGGAGCTGTATCTTTTCTTTCAGTGCTACGGATTAGCTATTTAAATTCCAAATTCCTTGGCTCAGAAAATCAAGAACCCATATGTGATTGTTTGTAGCACATCTCTTTCTTTTTTTTAATACATAGAATTAATAATTAATTGACAATCATCAGTATCACTTAGATCAATCTAACATTGATTCTGGTGAAATTCATGTTTACCTTTTTTATTTTGAAACGTGATTGTTTAGTTACATATGCTTTGTGCACGTACATTTTCTGTTTACTTTATTATGTGCAACATTTATACAAATTCATGAAGATAAGCTTCCTATGCAATTTGTGCTGAGTCAGTGATACAGCATGTTATACATTAAATATTGAACCAACATTAGTTTTATTTTTATTATCACTTTCAGAAGGTCAATGATAATTGCTAGCTTGTGCAATTTTCTGTGTATGTTCAAATAACATGTATACCTACATTTTAGACCAATAAAATCTTATTTTATAATATTTATTTATTGTAATCTTATATTTTATACACAAGATGCTTTATAAATCGGTTTTCAAATGTATGAGTCCCGTCCATTAACTACGAGTTATATACATAGTATCTATAGACCTGCAAATGTGTTTATGTGGATATATATATATATATCCACAATACAACGCAACGTCCATCAATCTAGAGCAAATTCATTAGATACTTGTGGTAATGTGAAACCAGGCAGTTGCTTATTTATTACCCATATTACATACCTATATATGATAATGACTGCACTGTTCGCTATGTTCTTTGTACATACATATAAATATATTGTACATGGTATCGTGTGGAATCGTTCACCACTAAAATGGACTTCATGTTTTCTCTAGAATTCTTTATTTTCCCGCATGTAGTCTAGTATGCGTGTGCAGACGGTTAAAACTACGAACTACATACATACGTAAGCTAGCTGCATAGCTTAATTATTTAGTTTTTATTTTATTTATTAGTTGGATTTATTTTTATGGCTATCTACTTAAATTTAAACATATATTCACATTTTCAACCTTTGACATACCAACTCGTAGGTAGAATATGCCTATGGAAGATATCGGACGTAGGTTTACTAATAAAACATTAAATGTTTATTATTTCATAATTTCTTTTTTTTTATAGTAGCCGTGTGACATGTGACGTTTGGTCTGAAGTCACAATGTTATTTTAATATCACTGGTACTTATTTACAAGTATCCATTTATGTACCGTAGTTGTGTAATGAAACATTCACAATTTAGTTTTTAGCTATACACTGTATTCAAAAGTTGACCGAAGCGTCAGCGAAGGTCTCCGTTTTAACTTGAGCCAAATGTTTTCGTTTCTCCTCTACAGGTCACAATTTTCGACCGATTATCATGAAATTTTGTGACCAGATTAAATATATTTTTTCCGATCCAGGTTTTGGTAATTTTCCAAACTGCGTAGATTGGCATTAAATAACTAGTGCCAATAGCGTCCATGGCGCTTAAGACCCTTGTGAGTTCACTATGATAATGACAATGACTCAACGAACCAAGTGTTTCACACAGAGCCACTAGTAACTAATTATAGTGATTATTATGAATTTGCTAAATAATCACGACTTCAAGCAGACACCTTCATCCCTTCCTTTTCAAATGAATGCAGTGTCCATGTAAGGTTCTGCGAATTTCGTTTAAATCTTCGAAGCATATTAGCTATGTAAAATAAACGTCGTGAATGACCAGTAGGTAAGTGTTTTCCTGCAACCGTTTTTTTATATAATTATTGGATGTCGCTGACTAGCAGCCAAGTTAAAGTATTTGCAATTGATATCCACTAGATTATGGAATAAGCTTACTAACTCATTGTTTAATTAATTTATATCTTTATATCAGCAACACTCCTTTTTTATTACATATTACTGTATTAGGTAGCTGTTTGATTAGCTAACCTCATTTAACACTTTAAACTCTCGCGTTTTGTACACATAATTAATGTCTATACCGGGTCTAACGCGATTAAATTTCATTATTTTACCTTTTTTCCGACGTTTCAACTAGGTTGCACTAGCTGTGGTTACGGAAGACTGACGTCCCAGCAAATGTCTATTGAGATTTGAGATATTGGTAAACAACACTAAACTACCCGACATTAGTTTATATAAATGTTCGGGGTAGACAAATAAATTTTACCTCACCTCATTTATTTAAAAATTTAATCAAAAGTATACTGACTAGATTGGAGACTATCCAGTTTTTTTTTATCAGTATAACTGGATGGATGGTCATGCCAGTACCTCAAAATCAAATCTATAAATAAGCCAGATACATTTTACTTTATTTGCGTTCGCTGATAATTTATTATATCTGCACAGTTCACTTATTATTGTTATTTCCGTGACAATTTAATGCCCAGGTACGGGAACCTGCTATCTCAATTTAATGGCCAGATCAGTTTATCTGTTCTAACTGATTTTGTTGTCAGAATTGTTATTTACGTGACAATACAATGTCCAGGTACGGTAACCCGCTATCTTAATTTAATGGCCAGATCAATCTATCTGTTTTAACTGATTTTGTTATCAGATTTGTTATTTACTTGACAACTTAATGTCAGGTCTGGTAACCCGCTATGTTAATTTCATGACCAGATCAAATTATCTGTCGTGACTGATTTTGTAATCAGATTGGTTATTAACGTGACAATTTAATGTCCAAGTTCGGTAACCCGCCATGTCAATTTCATGACCAGATTAAATTATCTGTCGTAACTGATTTTGTAATCAGATTGGTTATTAACGTGACAATTTAATGTCCAGGTTCGGTAACCCGCCATGTCAATTTCATGACCAGATCAAATTATCTGTCGTAACTGATTTTATCGTAACTGTTATTTGCGTGACAATTTAATGTCCAGATTCGGTAATCTGCTAGCTGCAGCTGTTTTATGTCTATCTAATTACCAGATAAATTTATCTGCTTTGATTTCATAAATCATGACAATTTAATGTCCAGATTCGGTAATCTGCTAGCTACAGCTGTTACATGTCAATCTAATGACCAGATAAATCTATCTGCTATGTTTTCATAAATCGGTTTCATTATACCATCCATAATGTTACGTGTGACAATTTAATGTCCAGATTCGGTAATCTGCTGTTTCAAAATAATCAAGTCACTTGGGCTCCTGATTGGGAATCACCTTACATATTCACATTACTCGTAGCAAAGTAAATATTTTCTTCCTCTCACTACAATAATGTTTAAATAAACCAACTATGTATTACATTTGCATCACACAATTGCGTTCTGATGGAACTAAGTTGCAATAATAAAGCTCCAGTGTGAACATGTCAACCATGAATGTAGTGTCATTGTACCTACCTACCTACGTTTAAAAGTGGAAGTCAACATGCAATTATTTGCAGTGTTGATGCCTGGCAGGCTATAAGCTTTAAACAGTGCTGTTAACACTGGCTGCCTCCGAGATGATTTTTTTATTTGTAGGTAGATCTAATTGTTGTTAGTCGCACATTCAACATTAAAGCCTACAATTATAATTGTAACGTTCAACGCTTCAAAGATCATATTGCTAGATGGCGTTACCGAATGGAAATATTGTTTTCTTTGTTTTTTAGAAGTGAGTGTGAAAGGTGTACCACCAGTGCGTACTCTCACTTATCACTTGTTTGAAACAGTGGATTCGATTTTAAACCAATTTTTTGCACACTGACAAAACTTGATAATTAAGGCGCTTCGCGCAGTTTTTGGCCAAAAACTGTTACTTTTTAGAGCTTATAACTTCTAAATGAGTCAACCAAAATTTATGAAAAAAATATATATGCATCTTCACTCTATGGACAACAATCGCAACATTTGACTTTTTTCCTGAAATTTGTAGTTTCACCGAAAAAAAAATAACACGACAGGCCGTTTTGCGGCTAACTTTGCTTATAACTTCTAAACGGCTTAATCGTTTAAATTATTTTTAAACTAACAAATATGGTTTAACAGGTTCTACAAATGCAACATAGCTTTTCTTAATCAAAAAATATTTTCTTAAGAAATCGAACGTTTTTCCACATTTCATGCGTATGCAGCCTGAAAATGGCGTGGCCGGCAGTCGTGTGCCAGCTTTGAGACGAGGAGGCTGTGTCGCTCGTCGCTCCGTGCCTTCCTTGCACTATGTTCGCTTATGCACAAGCAAAGTGCTATAATATCGGAGTTATTGTGGCCAAAGAATAAATAACTGCAGAGCGCTGATTTGGTTGCGACGCGCATTAGCGAGCGCAACACGGTATTTTGCGGTCTATGTAGAATGTAATGATAATATCCGTATATATTATACTATAATATACGTATGTTTGAGTAAACTTCATTTGAAATAAATAAATAAATGTTTTCTAACCGGCATATTATAATGTCATTCAAGTTTTACGTTTTAAATAATGTTCCATTCCATCTCGAAACAATAAATAATTGATTTAACATAAGCTACCTATTACCCATTACGTTGTATGTATGAATAGTACCTGTTAAAAAACATTGTTTTTGTAGTTTAAAAATAATTTTAATCGATTAAGAACTAGCAAAACGGCCTATCGTATTTTTATTTACGGAAAAACTTACTATTAAGTTTATTGTAGGTTTAGTTATGTAGTAATTAGTGTTAAATAATGTAATTGTAGTTATGTCTGTAAATTTTTCATGGGTGATCCTTGCCTGTTAATAAACGTTTTATTATTTTATTATTATTTGTATCTCCTTCTGGATTTCAGTAATTATTTCATTGGGTCAACTTGGTGTATTATGTCTTCTAAATGGGTAAACAAAAATTATGAAAAAAATATATATGAATCTTCATTTATTGTTCAACAATTATAAAATTAAACTTATTTCCTGATATTTATAGTTTTACCGTAATAAAAATAATAAAACAGGCCATTTTGCGGCTAACTTTGGTTATTTTTACTAAACGGCTAAATCAATTAAAATTATTTTTAAACTAACAATAATGTTTTAATAGCTGACGGTCTTTCCACCGCGATACAACCGGCCGACGATTTGTTTTATTAACAATATCATCTAAACTACCATCTGACAAAGTGTGAAATGGGATGCGATGACTGAAAATATTTTTTTACATGTTCATGTGACCAGCTGACGGTCCACCGAGATACAACCGGCTGAACATTTTTTAAATTCACAATAGCATCTAAACTATCATCTGACACAGTATCAAGCGGGAGGCCATAACAATTTTTTTGCGTGTTTCGGTGGCTGCCATTCCTCAACCCATCAACGGAGCGGCAGCTGACGTCCACAAGGGTTCATCATACATAGCCGTTAACCACTAAAAAATAAATGACTGCAAAGCGCTGATTTGGTTGTGGCCCGCTTGTAATAAAAACCGGCCAAGTGCGAGTCGGAGTCGCGTTCCAAGGGTTCCGTACATTACTCAAATTAAACAATTTATTTTTTATGTGAAACGTGCGTGAAATGTCTTTAATAAACCCGGTTGGATCAAAAACTAAATAATTAAGTCCGACTCACGCTTGACTGCTCATTTCTAATAAATTTTACTGTGATCTATAGGTAAAGATCTATTTTGTGTATTTTTTTTCAAAATTTTATACCCTGTAGTTACGGAGATAAAGGGGGGGGAATGCTCATTTTTTTGCCTATTTTCGTGAATAACTCCTAAACAATTTAAAGTGCTTGTTGCTAGGCCTATTTGAATAAAAAATATATTGAATTGAATTGAATTGACTGTTTATCCTAAAATTATAAAAAATATACATTTGAGATTCTCACAATGAGCTCTTTCATTTGATATGTAACACGATATAGTTTGAAAAACTTTTTTTTTTTTTAATTTTCTCTTTTACCCCCCAAAAGTGGCCCCCGTGTTTAAAATTAATTTGTTTACGTTACATTTCCGTCTTTGGGTCACAAACTTACATATATACACCAAATTTCAACTTAATTGGTTCAGTCGTTTCCGAGAAAATAGGCTGTGACAGACGGACAGACAGACAGACAGACGCACGAGTGATCCTATAAGGGTTCTGTTTTTTCCTTTTGAGGTACGGAACCCTAATAATGATGATGTTCCCACGTAATGATTGAGAAAACTTCGAACTTCGAAAAATAACACATTTGTAGTAGTATATGAAGCTAGTAGGTACTTTAATTTTATAAGTTAACTATTAATGGCATTATTTATATTTATTTATTACGGATAAAAAAAACTGTATAAAATAAACGCACTGTACGCCTCAATTTAGTACATACCAAGCTTTAGCTATAAATCTTAATCCGTCGATTTGACTTAGGTATTTATTTGTAAGAAACAGATAAAACACAAATTAACTAATTGAGGCTTGTAAAGTATAATGCATAAGGGAATATATTTTTATTATAATTTACGACCTCTACTACACGCATGATCTACTCATACTCAAACAACAAAATATCTGCAAAAGATACACAAATACGAGGTATAGCGCCAAATGCCGCGCGCCTCTGGGCTGTAGGTTATTCTTTGAACCTCGTTCCGCCGCAGTCGCCGCACCGAGACGAAATTCAAGTACGATCTCAGTGAGCGGGGTGCGGGTACAGAGACGCTGAGACGCTCAAGGCCAAATCAGCGAGAATCGTCTTAATCGAGATCGACTAACCTGTCTTCCCTTTCCTCTTTTCTTGTTTTCCTCGTCGCCACATGTAATGTACCGTATTTACCTCAGTATATCATACGATGTAATGTATTTCCAACGATTCGCCAACACCAACATCACGCGGTACGACCGGCTCTGCTCGTGGTATAATATCGACTGACCGTAACTGTCAGTGACGTCGCCATGACGTAAGCGCTCGAAGCGTCAATACACTACACACGGGAAAATGAAAAATATTACACGCAACATACATAATATGAAACGACAATGTTAACGCCTAACGGTGCCGTTATGCATCTCCAGATTTTTCCAAAAGTATAAATTTCAATAAAACTTAATTAAGATGTGTTCTAGGGTAAGGGGATATACAGGGCGTCCCAAACTTATGGGACATGAAGGGGAAGTACCTTAAATATCGTAGATAGTGAATTTTGCTCAAAGAAGACTATGTTATTTTTAAAAGTTCGTAATTCTGCATTCATAGATTTTCCAAATATTACTTGCTTCGTCTGGGAATCGAACCGACTTAAATGTCAAAAAAAATCACCCCACTTTTATGATGCCAATCGAAAGAATAGCTAAAAAATAATAACTCTGCTTAAGTAACATAGTATATTAAAAGAAAGGAACAACGTAAAATTAATCATTTTAATCAAATTAAAAACATACATGAAACTGCCGTAGTCAATTAAGTAGGTATTTTTTGTAAATTAATTAATTAAATGCTCAAAATGTGATCCCTCTTGTCTTATGCAAATCGCCAATCTTTTAATAAGCCCGCTGCCTGTTGATTTTCTTATCATTTTATGGTGAACACTCAATGTGATATGGCACAATTCTGTTTGCAACTCGCCCACGTTCTCGTATCGCTTTTTGTATAGCATATCTTTCACGTATCCCCAAAAGAAGAAATCTAATGGTGTAAGGTCCGGGGATCTGGCCGGCCATCTAATCGGTCCATTAGATCAACACTTACTTGATATGCCATGTTCGCAATAAATTAACACAATAACACTTGTGTAAGTGAATTAAGACTAAACAGATCAATATCCGAAAAACAAACGCTCGCACAGACTGTTCCATTTTCAAATTTAAGAACAACATTTAAAAATATTACTTCTTTTTAAAATATCTTAAAAAGTATGCATTCAAACAAACGCTGTCATAAACTGTTCCATTTTCAAATTGAACAAAAACATTATTTTTGTTTTAAATTTGGCTTCTGTCTAGCTTACAGAGGACGTATTGAAATACTAAGTTTTATCATTTTGTCTACACGTGCACTTATAATAAGGAAAACTATGCTAGTATTTTATGAAGTGGGTACTTATTAAGAATAGTCAATGCTATCTTTGGAATGATAATATCGCTACTTTTCGAACGTCGTCGTCGGCAATAAATAACTTTCTTGAAATTTGACTTAATCATTTTACGTTGTTCCTTTCTTTTAAAATACTATGTTACTTAAGCAGAGTTATTATTTTTTAGCTATTCTTTCGATGGGCATCATAAAAGTAGGGTGATTTTTTTTGACATTTAAGTCGGTTCGATTCCCAGACGAAGCAAGTAATTTTTAGAAAATCTATGAATGCAGAATTACTAACTTTTAAAAATAACATGAAGTCTTCTTTGAGCAAAATTCACTATCTAAGATATTTAAGGTACTTCCCCTTCATGTCCCATAAGTTTGGGACGCCCTGTATACTTAACAACAATATATCCAAAAATCATCACTTTCATGTGAAAGCGTGACCCTAAAATAATTCGGGTCATAATGGGTTAACCAAACATGCATTTTAGTGTTAGTTATATAAGCTCTTTTCATAATGGGCAATCTACTAAGAATATAAGTAAAACTTAATACCAAAGATAGATATAATGTTAATACTTACAACATTTCTTCTAAGAAACTGTTTCACCATCGTCTCTTGGACAACGGGACATGCAGGATAATAACACAAAAAATTTGATCCAACTACATACATGCATGAACTGAAAAACACATTACCCTCGTCTGCTGGGCGTCACCAGCTGACCTAGTATATGTTGAGACTGGTATCCTATTACCAAACACTAAAAAATCAATAGTTTAAGTTACCCACACCATAATGTTTCTGTCTGTTTTTTTGTTCCCATCGCTGTACCATTTTAAATTGTGTCTGGTAATAAACGTATTTATATTTATTTATTTATTTATTTAGTGTAACACGTTGAAGGTATGTCAAGAGATACGAATGAAAAACGATATCGGTTTTAAACATAGTCGTTTATTCAATTTACTAACAGTTATAAATATGGAGAAGTAAACTGTAGTAGCACGGTTCTGTGCCGATACCTACCTTATATTTAGGTTACGCTATTATGCTTATAAAATAACTTGTTTTACTACCTTAAGAGATAGTTAACACTATAAATAAAACCTTTTATTTTACCTCCCGCGTTATGGACAGAATAACACATAATTCAAAAACTTGGTTGATCTATTTAACAGATTATGGATTTTGATTCGCGGTCGCCAGACGCCGATGTAAATAGAGGACCGTCAACCCCCATAAAACGCCACTCAAAAACGAAACGTAACAAGCAACAAATCATTGTACTCGTACTCTAACAAAAAGTACAATGTAGATTCTTTTTACTGTCGATTGTATTTGCTCTTTCGATTTTTTTTCTTATAACATGATTATTATTATTAACTTCTACCGCTACCGCTGTCATCGTCACAAAAATACTCATAACTCTCATAAGTCAAACTCATTCATCAAAAGCATCGTTACCTTGATTTAAAACGGATAAATCCAGTCACTTCACTGATTTATTTGGAATACATTGTGCATATTAAGGCCGTTCCATCGGTTTGCCGCTGTCTTTGTCACATTTCGCAAGAAAGAACGGGAAAGAACATACGCGCCAAGTGTCAATTTTGATCGAATTTAGTCGGTTTTTATTTATTTTAAAAACGTTACCTTACAATATCGAAATTCTAAAGCTATGAAATTACTATTTACGTTAAGATTGTTTTTTCTTCTTTTTTTGTTTATAGCATCACATAATAAATAACCGAGTAAAGTAGGATTAAAATTCCGAGTTAGAGGTTACTTTAGGAATTAATTGTATCGAGCGAAGTGTCATAATTCATATATCGAAAGCTATGTTGTTAAAGATAATATAGCCAAGAACTACATATATTTTTTCCACGTCTACGAATATCAACGCCTCTTAGAAAAACATGATCATATAAGGAGATTTTTCGCCTTCTGGCTCAGGGAACCGCCTTAACTGTGTATGGGCTGTGTAGTGTACAAAAGTAAAGTAACCCATATAATTATGATTATCTTTGAGAAAATATTAAAGTCTATTGGTTTTTTTTGTTCTCGATGGTAGAGGACTGGTAGAGGAAGATTTGGATGCGACGTGTCAGGAGGATTTCTTCTTGGGTTGCGTGGTGGCGCGGGAGGGCCGTCAGGCGAGGTGCGACAGGTCGTCCAGTTCGGGCGGCGGCGGCGGCTGCGGCGCGCTGCCGCCGCGCGCGAACGCTGGCTTCGTCACCACCGACACCGGCGCCTGCCCGACAGACAACACCACGCGTTCAATCATCATTCTATACGCAAGCAACCGTACATTTAACCAAAATTCAAGTTTTATGCTTCATTGGAAACTGCTTATAGGATAGGTGTACTATTCAGATCCGGAAGCGCCATCTTTTTGTAATTGGCCAAACAACAATATCTCAAAAAACATTAGCGTACAATAAAAAAACATAATAAAAAGTAATTAAAGCATGTGGGATATCAAATAAGAACTTCGTAATTTGTATGTTTAGTTGCATTGCGAAATTTGTGACAGCCAGATACTAATAAGAACTCCGTAATTTGTATGTTTCGCTGCATGGCGACATTTGGGACAGCCAGATACTAATAAGAACTTCGTAATTTTTATGTTTCGCTGCATGGCGACATTTGGGACAGCCAGATACTAATAAGAACTTCGTAATTTGTATGTTTCGCTGCATGGCGACATTTGGGACAGCCATATACTAATCCTTAAGGTATCCCACCTGTCCAATTTCTTTGTCCAATGTGCATTGCATCTCACTTTCTCATTAAGCAAAATGTGAGACGCAAATACACATTGGACCAAGATGTTGATTGGACAGATGGAATACCACCCTGAGAGAGTATCTCCTGGCACATTTGGAATTCAACTATTTACTTAAGGGGGACTCTTAAGGTGGTTCGACTAGGTTACCCAAAGCTTAAACCCCGCTAGATGGCGTCACTTTCGCAAATTTTCAGGTTTTATTTTTTTGTGGAATAGTGTTGGTATCTGTATACTTAAAAGTATGTTTAGCGCACTCTTTACATAAATATTGAACTATTATAATAAACATTGAATACTTCATTAGTGCAAAAAACACTTTTAAAGTCGACAGAGTGTTTCTGTCATGCTATTTCCTACTATTACTCACACATGCAAACAGTGTTTCCGTGATGCTTGTAGTAGACAATTTCATGCAGTGTAAGTATGCTGCAATGGCGTTACGGTATGTTCGTGGAAATACATGCAAGAGGATTCAGGTTCGAGACTGGTACGACAGGGGTACTTTTTTTGTCCTTTTGTGTTATCTTATGTTTCTTATACCTTTTATTCTTCGAATTCTTGTCCGATTCCGATATAACCGAAATATATTTCAGTGATATCGGAAACGGCTCTAACGATTTCGATGAAATTTGCTGTAAGGGGTTCGATCTAGCTAGGTCTTATATCTGGGAAAACGAGCATTTTTGAGTTTTTACTTATGTTTTCTTTTTCTCCCAGATATTCAGTATCATTAATAAATTAGTTTATAACGTTTTTTAAAAATATGTGACGTTTTGAACTAAAAGGTACCACATTGTCGGTTGTCGATTAGGTTGATTTCATTTTGAAGCTTTATGGAAATATGACAACAATAAGTAGGTACCCGTTTGGTTGAAAACGCCACATATATTGAAAACCTGACTTTCACAAATCTCACCTTTTTGGGTTCTTCCAACTCAGAAAGGATGGAGAATACTGACGATTCTTAGTAGCACTAGCCCAAGGAAGTCCAGGTTTGTAAGTGTTAGGTATCAGTTTTTTTTAAAGGGCTAAATATAGTTCTACAAGTAAAGCAATCCCTTACTGCCCAGCCTCTATAGTATTTTTCAAACTGGAAGGGTACGATGATAGATTTCATCTCCATACAATTTATAACCTAATAATGCCAAATGTTGCAAAATTATATTGAATTGAGATCTATCATCGTACCCTTGCAGTTTGAAATAGTTATTTACGATACAAGTGCGGAAAAGAGAAAATTCGAAACGAGTGGCGACAGATTAAAACACGACCGCAGAGAGTGTTTTAAATCGACACGAGTTGCGAATTACCTATTCGCACGTGTATCGTACAACGTTTTACAGTACATATGGCCCTTTAAACTTTCGACATATGCATGAAAAGTGCTCTTTACGCACTAGGGCGAGAAAGTTGCACCATATGTACTGTAAAATACTTTTTAGTACATATGGTGCTAAATATACGTTACCGCCCTAGTGCGGTAATTAGTACAATACGTGCATATGTCGAAAATGTAAAGGGCCAATTATGTACTGTAAAACGTTATACAATACACGTGCGAAAAGGTAATTCGCACCTCGTGTCGATTAAAACACTTCCTTCGGTCGTGTTTCAATTTATCGCCACTCGTTGCCAATTTCCTACTTTTCGCACTTGTATCGTAATGTACTAATAATAAAGTAGTAATTGTAAAATAAAATTAAAACTTTTTTTTATTTTATTTTTTGGATTCAAGTAGGTACAGTGAGTAACAACATTGCATGGCCTTCTAATTATAACTATTATAGAAAACGGGATATTTATCATGTTTATTTATATTATTTATTTCTCGATATTTTGGCCGGTCTTGCAAGACCAGTCGTTGTGGAGATCCCTGGGGAGGCCTATGTCCAGCAGTGGATGTCTTGTTGGTGTAGATGGATTCACACAACAAATGAAATAAAAAAAATTCATATTTGTTATCCGTAGTTGTCCCTGTACCTGAAAGAAAAATAATATCATGATAGCACAAAGTCTCTAATGTTATAGGAAGAAAGATGATGCAACAATATGGATTCTAATAGACAAAATTCCATAATTTTCATCCCCAGGAAATGTTTTATTTTACTTTATTGCAGTGAGGATGTCCTGATTTTTTCTGGCTAATGAAGGAAAACATTTTATTTCCAAGAATGCCTCTTCATTTTGCACAATACCTAAAAAAACCTAGAGTTAGTGACACATTGACTATTCGGCAACCAAAACAGTAATAATTACATTATATAGGTATTGTTCACTGCTTATATCTACCATTACGGAAGAAGTGAGAATTATTTTCTAAAAAGATTGGCACGAGAAAATTACAATGTACAATGAAGGAATGAAACTGTACCTACCTTACGAAACTTCACCATCATGAATTCCGCTTCAATTGAGTCTGAATTTTTCTGGATTTTCGCGGACCAGAACACCGATGATTTTTGTAACTTGATTTAGACGTTGCTATCATTTTCAATTTATACAAACAAATTGATGTCCACAATAAACATGACCCTATGTGTCAGTGTCAACACTGTCAAATAAAAATGCACTAAACACGACGGCACTGCAAATCCTGCCAGGTCGGCCAGGCAACGTCGCCAACGTCATAGAGTGGCAACGCCGCACGCAACGTATTTGTACACGACATTTGTGACACACACATACGTAAAATTGATGAAAAAAATACGTTGTTTTATGTATGATTTCTGTATGAAACAAAGTTTTTCTATTAATTTAGCGCAAACGAATATTCGAAAGTAGATAAATGAGCAAATATTTGTGTAGTAATAGTGTGTAGTGCCTTAATTAAAGCAGATTGAATTTTGTATGAAAATCGAACCACCTTAAGCAAGCTCGGCCGAAGTGCACCTTCCCGTACAAAACGTAGTTCCGCTCTCATTTTAAAACTACGTGTCGGATTGATATGAAAATTTGCACATACAATGACATGAGGTATATCTAGGTCTGAAATTAGTTTATATAGCTCTAGTTTATAAAACAAACGAAATAGAGCAAAAACAAGTTTTGTATGAAAAACTTAAATTCGCTGTATTTTTTTACTATGGTACGAAGCTACATAAACTAATTACAAACATAGATATACCTTATCTTATTGTAAGTACAAAGTTTCAGAGCACTCTAGCTACTCGTTTTAAAATGAGAGCGGAACTACGTTTGTATGGAGAACCAAGCTTGCCGGAGACCCTTAAGTAATACTGAAAGTTCCTATAATCACAAAAACTGTAGTAGAAGCTATGTGTGTTTGTTTGTTTGTTGTTTGTTTGTATGTAACATTTTCTAATATAATTCCGTTTATTAACTCTTCCGGACAATGCGTACAGATTTTCTTTTTTATAGGACCATCCTGAAATGGCCCATCTTTCCTCGGATACTCTTTGAATGAAATCCCTCGGTGATTTTGTTTGGCGTTTGTGGGGTATCTGTAGTCTTACTCGTATGCCTTATGGGAATCGGTGGAAGAGATAGTTCTAATTCGGAAACCGCTACCAACTTTTAGTATGTTGTTGGGCATGGTATTGGGTCTCCAAAACTGCCGGGAGACAGCGGCGCCGGCCATCTATGTACTTCAGCGGAAAGACGTCTTCAAAATGACTCCCTCCTCGTTGCGAATACTGCATATTGCACCCAAAGCAAATACACATATACACGTGTGGGTTATCAAATGAAAGCAGATTAAAAAGTCTAAGAAAAAAACGTGCCTCGGAAAATCAAGAAAAGTCTATGCTTGAAAAGATGGCGCCATACCTTTGGCCTATACTCGTGTAGATGGCGACACCTTTTCATATTTAACAATTTTAACACATATCAGTGTTTATCCAAAAAATATATTTGTGTTTTGCTTTGTTTTATTCATTTTCATTTTTAGTTTTAATCCTGTGTCAAAAGATGGCAGTGAATTTACTTTGACTAAAGAATTTACTATGACCAATAAGCCTCTATACACTCAATTCTCTTTGGTTCATACACTATGTTCTCAAATATACTAAAACTTGACCCAGAAAAAAATATCGTTTGTACTCGCACCGGTTGCACATCAGACTTCTGACCAAAAGGCTTAAGGAGACGGTTATATGTAAAAAAATGTTGTTTTCTTATTCTTTATCGAATTAAATCCCTTTCGTGTACATTTTCGAAGATATCGCCACCACAGAAAAGACTTGTTAGGTCGATTGCGAAGATGTGATGATTTGCGAGATAAATCTTTCGGTTCTCTGAACGTGTCAAGATTGGAATTTTGAACACTGGATAGTGAAAATACGGACCTGGCTAACCTGGCTCGAGGATGCGGCTGCGGGCGAGTGCGCGGGCGGGGGCGCGATGGATACGGGCGTTGGCGGCAGGCCCACCACCAGCAGCTTCTGCGGCGGCGGGGCGGCGCCCGCCGGCCCGCTCGTCACCACCACCGACTACGGAAACCACAGTACATGCACAACACACGCTAACCACTACTTAACACAATCATCGCTAGCTTAGCCGCCAATCATATTGTAATAAGATAAATAGGTACGTTACGCGCACTCCGAAAATAACGTGCAAGAAAGACGGATGACAGGATTTCTGTCTTAAGTACCTATTATCTGTTTATTATTAACAAAGAATATCTTTAGTACTAAGTATAATGCCATATATTGACGACTCATAACATACATTCAAATGGAGTTCGATTGAATACAAGCAAGCTCTCAAAATTTTGAGCTCAAAAATGAATATCGCCTGTAACTATTTTGTATACTTTGGCTTAACGAGAATTGTCATAAAATAAAAGTAGGTACAGCACTGGGCGGTGACTACAGGAAGCCTAGCCAAGATGCCAATCATACATACATTGGCAAACGTCTATCGAAAAGTAAAAATGTAACGAACAGTGATAATTTCTAATGTCAGTTTCGTTTGACGTTTTCTATACCTAAACGATCCACTGTTACTTGGTTACAACCCAGCAAAGAAGTTGCTTTTTAGGGTTCCGTACCCAAAGGGTAAAAGCGGGACCCTATTACTAAGACTCCGCTGTCCGTCTGACCGTCTGTCTGTCTGTCACCAGGCTGTATCTCACGAACCGTGATAGCTAGACAGTTGAAATTTTCACAGATGATGTATTTCTGTTGCCGCTATAACAACAAAAACTAAAAAGTACGGAACCCTCGGTGCGCGAGTCCGACTCGCACTTGGCCGGTTTTTTTAGTGAGATGGCGTGATCTGAGTTCTGTAATTGAACTTAGCCGAGACATCCTAACACGATCATGCAGCACGGCTCCCATTCCTTGTTATAAAAATACTAGCTGTTGCCCACGACTTCGTTCGCGTGGATTTATCATTTTCCGATACACTCTTTCAGCCCCTTTTTAACCTTGTTAGGGGATAAATTAAAAAAAACTAATTCTTTTTCCTACTACCTATGTTCTCGTAATAGCCTAAGATAATATTGGAATGTCTGTAACCTTTAGCTGAAAAAATAAATGATCTTTATTCTCTTTAATATATATGGTCGACCTTTACCGATACTTCTGACGGATGAAACTTATATTTAATTTAAAAAAATATGTTCCTGGATAATTAAATAGGGTTGCATATGGTCAAGGCTATTTTTAATTATTTTTGGAAAAAAAAACTTCAAATATCACCTACTTGTACAACTTGTACAAAATGAATCAAATGAAATGAAATGAATGAAATGGTTGTGTATCTTTTTCCGGTCAGTATTATGTGGTTGCCGTGTTTAAACCGGTGAGTTTATATCGATAATTGCACTCATCTGCCTTGCCTGCGAAAATCCGGTCACAAATAAGGGTGGCCAGGCTTTTAAATAAAATAAGAAGGGAAGACTTTTAGCGATAACTCAAAAACGGCTTAACTGGTCACGATTGTTTTAACTTTCATCGAATGTTTGGACCGATGGTTCAAAAGTTAGAAGGAAACCTTCGCTGCATTCCTTCTTGCTGGAAAATCACCAGAGTAACACCTGTACCCAAGAACAGTGTCGGTTCCGATGTGAATAACTATCGACCCATTGCGGTGCTGTCAGTTTTTGGCAAGGTCTTCGAGACCGTTGTCAACAATAGATTCAACAATCAAACTAATCACATCTGCTTTGTAGATTATGTGACTGTGAGCCATGGATCACCGCTCCCAGGTATATGCGGCCTACTTTGATTTAAAAAAGCGTTGAATTTGCAGAAACGCCGAAATTGCTTTTCTTGTATTTAATCAACACGACTTTTTACTAAGTGTTAAGTCCCTAGCTTAAAATAAAATTTGATCCCCATACAAACTTTCATCCCTTTTTTAACCCCTCTAGGAGATGAATTTTCAAAAACGCTGAAATTACTTTTTTCGTATTTGATCATGTTGGCTTTTTACGAAGTTTCAAGTTCCTAGCCTAAAATAAAACTTGATCTCCATACAAACTTTCATCCCCTTTTTCGAATTTATCAAAATCGCTTTGTCTCTTGTACACATTATAAATGTAACCTGGTGAGCACATATTTCATCTTTCTAGCTTTCGTAGTTTCGGCTCTGCGTTGATGAACCATTTAGTCAGTCAGTCAGTCCGGACACGCGCATTTATTTATATATATATATATATAGATAGATAAATATGCTCGAGTGGACACACCAGTATCCCGGTAATCCATACTATCCATACTAATATTATAAATGCGAAAGTCTGTCTGTCTGTCTGTGTGTTACCTCTTGAAGAGTAAACCGCTGAACCGACTTAGTTGAAATCTGGCATAGAGATAGTTTGAGTCCCGGAGAAGGACATATGATAGTTTTTATCCCGAAAATCATCCCTAAAGGGTCAACAGCGGGGTGGAATTAAAATAATTAATGAAGTGCCTGATAATTTGTGTACATAAGCAATTAAGCATATGCTCAAATTACATGATTGCTATTACACTTTATTCAGGCGCTATTCTTACTCTAGCTGCGGTTACTAAGTCCAAGCAGACGAAGTCGCGGGCAAAAGCTAGTACTTGATATTTAAAATGCGAAAGTGTCTGTCTGTCTGTTACCTCTTCACGCTTAAACCGCTAAACCAATTTACTTGAAATTTGGTATATAGATAGTTTGAGTCCCGGGGAAGGACATAGGGTAGTTTTTATCCCGAAAATCGTATATCCCTTAAGGGTCAAAAGCGGGGTGGAATTGAAATAATTAATTAAGTGCCTGGTAATTTGTGTACATAAACAATTAAGCATATGCTCAAATTGCATGATTGCTATTACACTTTATTCACATTATAAAAAGCAGATTGGATAAAAAATAAGCTACCCAAAGTACTAACTCCACGCAGACGAAGTTGCGGGCAAAAGCTAGTAGTGAAATAATGTACCTATATATTAGATGTCATATAGCTTGTGTTGCGTACTCTATCTATTACGTTACGGGCACCAAAAGCAAGCGATGTGACATCTAATGATAATTCCATACCTATCTACAACTGGAGAGCACGCGAAGTATTTAGGGAACCGGAGCCGAGCTGCATTACCATATGCATCCAGTGTGATCCGGCCTTTCAGTTTAACAGCAAAACATGCATTTATGATGCTTAATGAAAGCTTATAATTAAAATGGAATTTGAGAGGGAGAGAGAGAGAGAGAGAGAGAGAGAGAGAGGAAAAATAGTCAGACTTCTTGAAATGCGATTAAAAATGTAACCTGGTCGCCATCATTCATCAGAAGATCAGAGCGGTTCACTTGTTTTTAAGAATCTCCATTATATTCACTTAATGACAAATACGTGATGGGCTCCTTTGCATCTAGAGGGGCGCGGGGCGTTTAAGATTTTTGTAATAGTTAAGTAGATTTTATAGTTTATTATGTATCACTGTTCCTTTTTTTTCTCCTAATGAAATATATATTTATATATTCATTTAATTTAATATTTAATGACCAACTTTGCTTTTCAAAATGTCTTCTACTCACAATAAATACATTATTTTTACATCCCTAGAAGAACAAGAGTTATAAGATCTTGGTTCGACCGCGACAAATGCACGCAAATGTAGTAAGTACCAAAATACATATTCATTTATTTCTTCCAGTTTCGTACATCACATCACTCCACAATTGGTTACAAATGGGTTATTATGGTGAGATCCCTTTAAACAAGTAAAACTCCGAAATACAGCATCTCTGTGACCATAATACAGGGTTAACTGTTACCTTCAATTACCACTAATAACTTCTGCAAAAAAATAACTCAATTTCATGACTTATTTCACCGGGTTCGATTTTTTATAGCAATCTTTAAATACGATTATTATTATTTTCTACAATTGGTTTTGTAACTCCTTACAACAAATGTTTTTATGTGATATCAAAGATAGATATAACTCCGTAATAGATGGATACAGTCTAAGGAAAAAACGTGCCTCGAAAATCAAGAAAATTTGATTCTCGTTCAGAGGGCGATACTAGTTTTAGCCAACTGTCGTATAGATGGCGTTAACGGTTTCGTTTGTTATTAACCAATTTTAACGCATATCAGTGACAGAACATGGGTCAAAATCATAAAAATAATTAATGCAAATAAAAAAATCATTTATCTATATTTAAATACATTTTATCGTATTTTTATAAATCTTCATTTTTAGTTTTAAAGTGTGTCGACAGATGGCAGTGAATTTACTGGGGTTACAAAATTTAATATAACAGTACCGCTCTAGTATAAGTTACTCTATGGTGATATGTAATTGCATATCACGGTTTGCGTTGCATTTACATATCTTATACATATATCACAAGAGGTATCGGGCAAATATCATATTCTGGTAGGCAAGGTGATAGGTAACTATCTAACACTTACAAAGTAGTTAGCATTATGTTGTGGCGTGAGAAAAACGTTACCAATGAATGGGTATTGTATTTTTAAGTCTAATTATTTGCACGCTACGAGCTATCATTATTTACCTTTATTCGCTTGGTTTGCGACATAAAACCAAGGGCTTATTAATAAGAAACCCGATGGTATGTATGTATTAGCAATGATTTGATTTCAAGAATGGATATTAATTAATTGGATATAAAAAAAATTCTAATGATGATTTGATGATATATTACTTGTAACTTAGGTATAGAACCTAAGAAATGTCTTCAAAACATGGCAAAAACTTTTGATGGCGCATTAATAACAAAATAATTGAATATAGTAAGGATGAAGATGGTAATGTATGTATGAGAGTAGGCGGGGCGGGGCGGGCGGCCAGCAGCAGCAGGTGCAATCGTGCGCGTGCGCATACCTGTACGTTTTGGGGCCGCGAGGGCTGCGAGCTGTGCGTGTGCACTACCACGTGCCCTGCGCTACTCGGCGGCTGACTCTAGCGATCAAACAAAACAAAACAAAACAATACTTTGGTTGTGCTCTAACTCTATCTACGTTGGACATGCAAAACAAAATGCGGACTAATCTTACTTTATATTAGAGTATATACATACATTTTTATTGGAAATGTTCGTTTAGATTCCATAAATGCCTACAATATTTGATTTGATTGGGGACCCTAAGTTCCGTGTAGGTATTTGTTTATAAGTATTCATTAAGTAAACGGTAATTATATTTACTAATACTTAGTAGTACTAACTCTATCATTAAGAACAATATCGTTGTACATACCGCATGTTTGTATATGCTCTAATTTAAATATAAAAATTAAACTTATTGATAGACATTCAATAGGACATAAGCCTACTACAAGTCTAGAAGAATTACAGAATTTTATTTACAGGTAAACTTTCTAAACTATCACCAGTTATTCAATTTAACGGCACCATATATTGACATGCAGGCATGCAAATTATGCTTATGCTGCCGTACCAAATTGGCAATAGATACCAGAATAGCAGATATTTCAAAATGCCCCAAAAACAGACTAAATGCGTTAACGCTTTTTTACAGGCATGAGCGCTACAAAGATCGGAATGATTCCGATGATGCATATGTTGTTGAAACGTACAACTTTTCATTGGAGGCGTCATCGCTCTGGGAACAAGTGTGTTGACACCAAGCCACCTCTATTCTATTCTGTTATTATATTAGTAGAAACAACATTCCAAATGAGTTACGTGCAAACAACATATACTATATAAAAGCTTACCTAAGATGTGTTCAGATCTGCGAAATGATTGGCCCCAGGTTGGGTACGATGAACTTACTAGAGTTGGCTTAGAGTTGGGGGCGTGTGATGTCGCGCTGACACTAACCTGTGGCGGTTTCGGCTGGGAAACAATGACGAACTTCTGGGGCGGCGGAGTGGCCGGCGACGGCGACTGCGGCCCGGGCCCGGCGCTCATCATCACGTTTCGGGTGCACAGGCTATCTACGGACGGACAGGCTAAAAATAGAATCACTTGTACCTAAACAACTACGAGTAACACCTAAATGGTCGCGTACTGTGCGGTTTAAGAGGAATTTCCTCCCGCGGACGCTTCGGCTGTGGAATGAACTCCCTGCCGAAGTTTTCCCGAGGGGCTACAGTATGAGGTTCTTCAAAAAAGGAGTGTACAGGTTTTTAAAGGGTCGGCAACGCGCGTGTAATTTATCTCTGGTGTTGCAGGCGTCCATAGGCTACGGTAACTGCTTACCATCAGGCGGGCCGTATGCTTGATTGCCACCGACGTGGTATAAAAAAAAAGTAACAACGGTGCAAGAAAAATTTGATACAGTTCCGAAAGCCGCTCACCTCAGGCTACCCAGAGATGCTAGTGTGCACTGGGGGATTGGTCCCTAACTGCCTATATGGTAGCTGTAGAATAAATGATTCTGTACACCGTACACCGCAGTGGGCGTCACAGTGGGTTTAAGTGTTTACTAAGATATAAGTTATAACCTCTGGCAATAATTTCATTTAGGTGCGATATAAACTATTGCTGCCGTGCCTTTCCCTAAACTCGACGAGGTCCGGTTGTTTCATAGCAGTTTAGTTTCTACCACAATGTTGGTAAAGTAGTAGGTAAGTGTTAGTTTGTTTACCAACGGTCTTGGAGGCGAGCCCGGAGTGCGGCAGATGCGGCGTGGGCGGCGCGGGCGGCGCGGACGGCGCGGGCGGCGCGGGCGGCGCGGGCGGCAGCAGCGGCGGCGTGCACGTGACCACGGCCACGGCGCCGCCCGCCGCGCCGCTCGCCGGGGACGCGCGCAGCTTGCTCACCATCTGCTGCAGGCTCGGGCCCAGGTAACCGTAGTCGCGCCTGCAAACCACACTAATCTTTACATCAAATATCATATATAATACATCAAGTCAACAAACAATATACCCGAGTCGCACTTTGATCGTTTTTTTTCTGTAAGCTATTGCAAATGCCCACTTCAATAAATTCAATAGAACATTACCTACTACAGAAGCTGGGAAATAGGGTATTTGACTGTATTTAAAATAAATTATTTTACACCATGCATGAAGTAAAGCACCAGAAGATTAATAGAGAAACGTAGACAGCAGTTATTTTTAGACACAATTTCTATTTTAAAACCCGTATAAAACTATAAAGAGTAGGTAATTTGATTGTGACGTCACATGGTAGTGTTTCATATTAAATTCCATAGTCCATAGTAGCAAAATCATTTTGACAGTTCGAAAAAGAAACTGATTTGACTATAATTCTGCTTTTTTATTCCGTAGACTAAAATGACATTTCATGTCTTACACATGAAACGTCATTTTAGTCTACGGAATAAAAAAAAACAGACCTTAGTAGTCAAATACCCTATTGGGATTAAGTTCTCGCGCTAATTTTCATTGGGACGTCATGAACAGTCATTGTCATATGCTGCACATTTTACGTAATGAAAGTTGCTTCTGAGTGTCAACGCCTGCAAGTTAATTTTAATGCTTCTGTAAATTCTGAACACTTCATCTGAAGGTTACTATAGAGAGGGATACAGTATATGGTATGTAACCACGACCACGTACTTCTGAGGCTAAAAGGTAAGTATTTGGGTTATTAAAGTTATAAGCCGAGGCGTAGGTAAGGATGAGGCATGAACGGCATGGCGGTTACTTGTAGTCGTCAGGCTGATCAGGCGGCTGGCGCAGCTGGCGCAGTACGGGCGCCAGCACCTTGAGCAGCTGGTGCTTGAGGTTGCCGGCGGCCAGGCGGTCGGCGCCGCCCGTGCCCGTCAGCGCGCCCTCCACGCGCTCGCCCAGCCACCGCACGCGCGGTAAGATCAACACCTGCACAACACACAATATATCATCATCATCATCATCATGTCAGCCGATAGACGTCCACTGCTGGACATAGGCCTCCCCCAAGGCTCGCCACTCCGACCGATCCTGTGCCGCTCGCAACCACCGAATTCCCGCGACCTTCACCAGGTCATCGCTCCATCTTGTTGGAGGCCTACCGGCAGTTCGTCTTCCGGTACGAGGACGCCACTCCAGAACCTTCCGGCCCCACCGGCCATCAGTTCTGCGAGCAATGTGCCCCGCCCACTGCCACTTAAGGTTTGCAATTCTGCGAGCTATGTCAGTGACCCTAGTTCTACTGCGGATATCATCATTTCTGACTCTATCACGCAGAGAAACCCCGAGCATAGCACATAATATATATGCCACTGTTATTACGAGTCTTTCCAATATTTATATACCTTCTCGGTCACTGTTCATTATAACCCTTTTCATATATGCCAATAGAATTTAAACCTCACCACATTGTACTTTCGGGAAATGTCACTCGTCTTCAAACTAATCTTCAAAACGTCTAACTATTTGGAATGCATGCAGTTACCTATTTAGGAAACAAACAGTCGCATACAAATGTATTTTAACTTATAAATATACCTATACAATTAGAGCTATAGTTCCATTAAATGTATAATATTAATATTCATAACAAGTCGAAACAAGGCCTATTAGGCACTGCGATAAATAGGATAATAAACAAAACTAACAATTACACAAGTAAAACAGTAAGTATGAAGCGTCAGCATTAAGGCGTTAGGAATATAGGTAAGACATTGACACTAAACAGTTTACACTGCTATGAGGAAATTAATTATTATGATTTATCATTTATTGCAGACAACATTGATTCATAATTATACATATAACAATTATAATAAGAATTAAATGAAAATTATGATAAAGTTTAATAATAAATCAATCTAGACATTACAATTTAATTGATTGATCATAATAATAACATTGATTAAATTCAGATTAAAAATAATACTAAAATAAAAATTAATAGTAATTATAAGATTTGATTATGCGCAGTCAAAAATAAATTAAAATGTCAAACCTAAATTAATTTTAATTAAAGATTAGATTAAAAATATAGGAACATGCAGACTATGCCAGCGTCTAGCTATCGGACAATCTAGCCTGTTTGCCACCAGACTCAGGATGCTGTTGGAGCTCCCACATACTCGGCGCATAATGGAAGCGGTTTGTTTCCGGATTATGGCTTGGAAGCCATCTATTTGTGAAACCGCAATCATCCCAGAGGCGCTACAGTACCTGGGAAGACCCAACAGCATCCTCAGTATGTTATTATGCTGAACGCGCAAGGCGCTGATTGCCTTCTGAGTATACCTAGTCGGCTCATAAGTTCTGTCATATATATAGTATCAAATAAAATCAAAAGTTTAAGTTTATTCCGTATAATTTGTACAGCGTTTGAAAGCTTATAAACTAGAGAATCTAAATGTATAACATTTATTCAAAATGACCGCCATAATTATCTACACAGGCTTGAAGTCTTCGTGGCCAGTCGTCAATGGATTCACGCACCACTTTCATGTCGATATTGGCCACTGCCGTAGCAAGAGATTTTTTCAGCGAGTCTAGATTTGCATGAGGTTTTGAGCACACCTTTTCCTCTAAATACTGCCATATTTTATAGTCTAAAGGATTAAGATCTGGGCTAGAGGAGGGCCAATCTTCATGCCGTATAAAGTCGATTTTATTGGAGGCGAGCCAGGCTTGTGTAGACTTTGCCTTATGGGCTGGAGCAGAGTCCTGCTGGAAAACCCAATGCTGGTTTAGAAACATCGTATGGGATAGTGGTTTCACAATATTAGTCAACACCGTGTCTTGGTAAACTTTGACACTAGTTTTTACTCCTTTCTCACAAAAATGCATACTAGTGACGCCCGCATAAGAAACTCCCAGCCAAACCATCACAGATGAAGGGTGATGACCTCTTTGAATACGGGGAATGCTATTAGACGCTTCTTTACTATTGCGAGCGTACACTCTATCATTTTGTTTATTACAGTTTTCTTCTATGTCAAAAATTTTCTCGTCCGAAAACAGTATACAACGGTGCTTATTTTTAGCGTACTTCTTCAATAAAGCTTTAGATCTTTTAAGCCTTAAAGCTTTAAGCCGACCATTGAGAAGATGGCCAGTTTTTCGTTTATAAGCACGAAGTCTCAGGTCTTGATTAAGCACTCTTTTCACCGTGTTTTTGCTCAAACCCATCTGGAGGGCCATAACTTTTTGTTTCCTAGCGGGATTTCTGGCAATGCGTGCCCTAATTGCTTGTACAACCGCTGGAGTCCTAGCTGTACGCGGACGACCGCTTCTTTTCTTGTCATTTAAACTAGAGACCTCACTGTATCTTTCTATGGTACGATACACAAATCTTAGAGAGAATTTTAAATTTTCAAGTAGCTTAAAAATTTTAGTCGGCGAGTGACCACAACGATATAGTGCAATTATTGCGGTACGGCTATCTTTAAGCGTCCACTCCATGTTGAAGAAAACAGAAAATTGCAAAATTATCCTACTCAAAAATATTTAATAAAGATTCGAAATTCAAATGCAGAACGGTTTTTGTTTTAGGAGTTCCAAATTTAAATTTTAAAGGCCAGTGACAGAACTTATGAGCCGACTAGGTAGTTGACCCACATGCTGCACGTGTACAAGAAAAGGCAATATGCCTTAAATAGGGTTATTTTAACGTCCCTTGAACATCGTGCAAACCTGCTAGCCACCGTGTTACCCCGGACAGTCAGCGCCCTGCGCTCCCTCTCAATGTCTGGTTTATTTTTTTTTATTAAAAAAAGGCAAGCATTTGACCGCAATCTCACCTGATGGTAAGTGCCGATGCAGTCTAGGATGGATCATGCTTACCTAAAAGATGTCTATTCACTCTTGATTTAAAAAGATCCAAGTTATAGTGGACTGGGAATATATTTGCAGGAAGTGAATTCCACTCCTTAGCCGTTCGCATGATAAAGCTGGATGCATAGCGCTTAGTACGAATCAGTGGCAGAGTAACGACGTAAGGGTGAAACGCAAGTCCGCGTCTAGTCGCACGGTGGCAGAATGGAGATGGGGGGATTAAATTATGTAATCCCATCGCACACTCCCCGAAATGTATCCTGAAGAACACCGATAAACAAGCTACCTTTCTACGGTGTTCAAGGCTCTGCAGTCCAGCCTCTACTAATCCCGCATACAAATAAGCAAATATACAACTAAAAGTTTTATTAACTAAATATAAGACAAATTAAGCTCTGCGGGGCACTACTACTCGTATATTTACCGAAAGACAATGAGATAATATCTAGGTTTATAAAGTTGACATTGTAATCGTCACAGGCTCGTCTAAAGAAAGTATTTCTGGCGAAATTAGATTAGATGATCTATGAATACGCGTCGTTTGTCTGACATATTCAGACCGTGGCGGACTTTGAGCGACTTAATAATTTATTTTGAATTTTTTCAATTCTTTTTTTGTGAACGGTATATTGAGGGGTCCAAACGACGCAACCGAACTCTAAAATACTACGAACATATGAGTATAATACTTTTAAGGTGCTTTTTTGAGAAGATCGTCTAGTTTCTAGCGATGGTGGAAATCGGTTAAAAGCGATTGGCACGCTTTATAACATTTAATTTAACAACTGAGCTGCTACATTTCTAACAGTAGGTAAACGAATCCCATAGTAATGATGAAATATTACCTTCACAACTTCTGGACCCAGTTCTGCTAACCCCTGTATTGCTCCATAGAGTGAAGCGAGTGGTGTCTTTTCTGATTCCTTCATGTTAGCCATTGATGGCCCAGCACCAGGTTCATTGTCCGTTTGAGAAGGACATTGAAGAGCCTTTGCGAATAATCTGTTGGAAATAAATTGATAATTCATTTTGTGAGTTTTCCTTTATGTAAATAATGTAAATATATCGTATGCTCGCGGCATGGTACTTACCGTGTGACTCTTGTTTGTAAATTATTCGTAGAGGTATTGAAAGTCTTGCAAATTTGAGACATAAGGCGTGCAGCAAAATCCCTCAAAGCCCAATGATTGTCCATTTCAGGCCTTAGGCAAAGTTGCCGAGAAACTATGCAGGTTGATACCGACGGAATTAGTTCATGAAGCTGTAATACACACATTAACAGTTTATTACTCACATAATTATATTGAGACGGGTTAGTATTTTATTTAATTACTTAGTATGTATTTAATTACTTACATATTTCTCCAGATAAAGTGATTGATTATCCAGCAACGCTTTGACCATCCGCATCAAGTATATCAGCAATGCTAAGTTGTTTTGCACAACATTGACTTTGACACCTTCAGAAATGAAAGTACACATCCGCGGCAACATTTCGTGCAGCCCTGGGTCGCACGCCAGAGACTGCAATGCTTCCTGCACAAAACCAAATAATACTAACTACCTACCTACATTAATATAAATAACAAAAAAAAGATAATATCTTCTGAGGCTAAGAAGCTTACAGATAAAGTCTGTATTTTCAATGGAACATATTATAAACACTATCATCTTCATTATCTTGCTCACGTTTATCCCGGCTTTTCGCCACGGCTCATGGGAGCCTGGGGTCCGCTTGGCACCTAATCCCAATAATTGGCGTATACACTAGTTTTTACAAAAGTGACTGCCATCTGACCTTCCAACCCAGAGGGGAAACTAGGCCTTTGGGACTAGTCCGGTTTCCTCACGATGATTTCTTTCACCGAAAAGCGACTAATAAATATCAAATGATACCTATATCGTACATAAGTTCCGAAAAACTCATCGGTACGAGCCGGGGTTTGAACCCGCGACCATCGGATTTAAAATCGCACGCTCTTACCGCCAGGCCACCAGCGCATCTAGATATTATAAACAAAATATCGCTATATACTGAAAATGATGTGAAAATAAAAAAAATGTTTATTTCCTTATTAAGCTTAGTCTACAAATTGCCATCAGTTGAAGGGGACTTCCTTTTAGGTGAATGAACCTGTATCAAGATGCCCCGCTCCTTCATAACTAACAGTCTTGTTATTTTAAGAAATATTGTACACATGAAAGTTACTTATTACTATTTATAAAGTACTTATAAATTTGTTTGTTTTTTTGTGTGATATGATTGTATGTGGGTGGTAGATACCGCGCGGCGCCCCTCGTCGCTGCCGACGCAGGCCTCGGTTATCTCCTTGTAGTAGAGCTGCTGCTCGACGCTCAGCTCGTGCGTGGCCAGCTGCTTCACGTGCACCGACTCGGACGCCTTCAACCGTGCTGCCTTCCCGCATATTGGTTTACCTGACAAACAATGTGTAAATCCTATTGATTACCTAAACTAAGGCGAAACATTAATGATTAACCATTTACAACTTTCTCTTAATGTGGACGGTATTGTAGAATATGTACAGTCAAATGTAAAGCCAAATTTGTCATCCACATATCCGGTTAACTTCATGTTAGTAACTTCATATGTGCACAAATAAATATAAACAGCTTACAGATACAATACAGTATGAACAAAATAACCCTGCTCTACAAGTAATGGCACGAACATCAACAGTAAACTCAATAGACTCAAAGGAAGTAATGGAACATATCAAAAGATTAAAACCTGACAAGAGCCCAGGCCCCGCAGGCCCGGACCAACTTACAAATGATGCCTTAAAAATTGGTGCGCCTATATTAGGTGAACACCTTGTCAACATTTTCAACAGAGTATTGGTAGAGGAATTAGTTCCGACACAATGGTGCCAATCCAACATCATATTGCTTTACAAAAAAGGAGACCCGCTTGACATCAGCAATTACAGGCCAATCAGCCTACTTTCCTCAGTCTACAAGCTCTTCTCATCAATATTACTAAGCAGAATAGCACCAGAAACTGACAAAAACCGGCCGATGGAACAAGCCGGCTTCCGGCCACAATACTCAACAATCGACCACATACATACCATCGAACAAGTTGTAGAAAAATTCAAAGAATTCCGAAGACCACTGTATGTGGCGTTTGTGGACTACTCAAAAGCATTTGACAGCTTAATACACGCATCCATATGGAACACATTAAATAGGAATAAAATTAATGAAAAAGACATCAACATTCTCAAGAACATCTACTCCAACAGCGTCAGCAGGGTAAGACTGGAAAGGCTAGGAGAGGAATTCAAAATCGGAAAAGGTGTGAGACAAGGAGACCCCCTCTCTCCAAAACTTTTTATAGCGGTGATGGAAGAAATCATTCAAAAACTTCAATGGGAAAAGGAAGGCATATGGATAACAAATAAAAAACGAACATTTGAGGTTTGCGGACGATATAGTTTTATACAGTGACACTGCCAAAGGTCTGGAAATAATGTTAAAGAGTCTAAATTCAGAGAGCCAAAAAGTGGGCCTACACATGAACGCGTCTAAAACCAAAGTTATGACTAACAGCCACAAAAGAAGTATAACTGTAGAAGGAAAACCAATAGAATATGTGGACAACTATGTATACCTAGGAAAAATGATTTCCTTTGACCCCAATAGCAACATAAACGAGGTGGAAAGGAGGATAAATATAGCTTGGAGAAAATACTGGTCACATAAAGAAATCCTAAAAGGAAACTATAGTTTAAAAATAAAGAAAGTAGTTATGGATTCCTGCATCCTCCCCAGTTTAACCTACGGATGCCAGACATGGGTCTTCACCGTGAAAGTTAAAGAATTTTTTTTATCATGCCAACATGCAATGGAAAGAAGCCTATTGAAACTAAGAAGAATAAACAAAGTAAAAAACATAGATATCCGGGTGAAAACAAAACTGATAGACGCACTAAAGTTTAGTTTAAGACAAAAATGGAGATGGGCTGGACATTTGGCTAGATACAAGGACAAGAGATGGACCATACAAACAACCAAATGGAAAGGCTCACTGGGCAAACGTAGCTCAGGGAAACAAAGAAAAAGATGGGTTGATGACATCATAGCAATTGCAGGAAATACTTGGGAGAATAATGCTACAGACAAAGAGAAATGGAAAAAGATGGAGGAGGCTTTTACCCTCAAGGGATCACACATCGTAAAAACATAACAAACAAAAGAAAAGTCAATTTTATAATGGATGTGCGAGAAAGAAAGCTTAAATAATAATAAATAATAATAATGTGCACAAATACGCCAATCAAATTAGATCCAAAAATAGCGTTTTGAGGAATTAATTCCCAGCGAGCTGGAAAAGTGGAAATCATTTTAATACTTTCATTTGGTCCTAAATGCGTGTAATCCGAGTTATTGCAATCCCAGGATATGTGCATGACAAAACTCCAGTGTTTTTGAACATATGCTTAAGGGAAATCCTTCATATCTTTTGACCTAACTGGATCACAAATGCTCACTTATGGAGAATAACCGGACAAGCACCCGTACACAAGGTGATCCAGAAGCGGAAATGACATTGGATTAGGCATATCCTCAGGAAACCTGATAGACACCTATCCAAAGTGGCCCTGACCTGGAATATCCCCGGCCATCGTAAACATGGTCGCCCTAAATTTACTTGGCGCCGTTCTGTGGAGCAAGAGCTGGGTGTATTGGGTACGGAGTCGGAGGAGGTTACCAAAACTGCCCAGAACCGGAGTCAGTGGAAGAATATGATTTGAGCCCTACACCCCAGCAGAAGTTAACATGATTAAAAGGAAGAAGAAGAGACCAGCAAGGTTTGGTGGATCAGACTCTGGTAAAAAGGTTTTTTTTGGATTTTTTATTTTTCATCACGATTTTACCAAAAATAAAGAAATTCAAAATGGCAGCCAGTTTTTAACAACTTACACTACGAATTCCTATTAAGGTATATATATATGATTAGAACAAATTTTCTGTCGGACACACGGTTTTCGATCTACAAGCAAAAATTGAAAACGAGCAAAAACTTATGCACTTTAAACACATTATAAAATAAGGTATTATATAGGAACTTTACCTATGATATTTAGGTACTTGAAAAGAAAATGAAAAAGAAATGAAAACGAGACATGTTAACTTTAATTTATGACAGTGAAATATTATTCGATCCTTGATCGTTGATAAGTTTTTCGGACTTTTTGTTACAATATGTTGATAAGCGTAAATAAAGAAGTTTGTTAGTAATGGGAATAGTACCTATATAGAATTGACACTTCTTTGTCTTCATTTTTTTACTAAAGGTTTGTTAGTAATATGCTGAGTATCCTATTGTAATTCATAGTATTTCATTGCAATATTCATCATTTATTTGTATAAAATGACTAGTAAAATATGCAGTCTACAAACTAACCTATATTGTTTACTCTATACAAGCTCATACAAAAACACTCAAAGGTGATATATTATTGGCCGGTACTGTAACTACAATTCTCAGAATAGTTTTTTAAAAAGGTAGAAAGTTATTTTAAAAAACACTCCTAGCAATTATTTTACTCTACCTGCTGAATCCTTGTTGGCAGGTTTACTGAGCTTGCTGATGGGGTCAACTGATTCCAGTTTTTGGGATTCCTTGGAAAGTGGGGGTGGGTTCTCAGGTACAGTTGGCTGCACCCCTTCCACACTCAACCAATGAGCTCGCAGAGAAACATCTAATGGAATCTTTGGTGGAGGTGCTGACAAAATTTCATTTAAATCAATTTCTTTCTCTTCTATAAAATGCAACTCCCTTCCACCCCCAGATGCAAATCTGAAGGGTAATGAATCTGGCTGAACAAATCCGTATTGAGGCTGTAACATAAAAAAACACTACCTATATCACAAGCCTTATCGATACATCTTAAAGTTGGATACATCAAAATACAAATAATGTTATTTTGTTTAATAAAGTTCCGTTTTATTTTATTACTACCTTTTTTTTCTTTTTTTTTCAAAGGCACACAAATACACACATAAACATTAATTATAAACTTGTCTTCAGACTAATTAACTACCAAGTAATAGATTGTTGAAAAACAAAAGATATAATGTAGATTAACCTTAATTAAACATATTTTGGATACTCAGACTAATAAACTACCAAGTAATAGATTGTTGAACAACAAAAAATATATGTCGCTAAAAATAACGAGCTAGAATTAGATTATTATTATTATTATTATTTAGCTTTGTCCCACATTAGTGGTCCCCAAGGGTATAAGCCTCCTCCATCTGTCAGATGGAGGAGAATTAGATTAACCTTAATTAAACATTTTGGATACCAATGCAATGAACATACCTCAAAATTTTTAGCCTTTAGCGCATGATCAATATCAGTAATTGATAGTTTTTGTCTTTTGGAGTGATGCATAAACTTCATAGCATCCTGCACGATCACTTTGAGTCGATATGATACGTCGTCACTGAGATCTTTAGCAGCGTCGTCGCCGAGGGTCGCGATACCTACACTTTCAGCAATCACCTTCATAGACTCTGCCGACATAGTCGACCCATAAGTAATGTCTGAGTCTCCCATCTTCAATATTTACTTTTATTCTTTTTCAAAATGCAAGCAACTTTGACTTGCTAATCACATAGCGACTAGCGACTTCTTCACTTTGTTTTCCTCGATCCTCGAGCAAGACCTAACAATTAGAAAATGTAGAAAGTTTCCCGAGTCCGTTCATACATCTGATGAAAGGAAATATTAAATATTGGAAATAAATATTCATTTCATACAAGTAGAACTATTAAATGTAGTACGGTAAATGTTGAAAATAATTACGAGTATTCATGCAATCCGTGGAATAATATCACTAGCAATACAATACAAATATCTGCTGTCCAGATTGCTTCAGTTCTCCTATCCCAAAGAGTATAGTATAATAGTATATGTTGTCCTATCCTGTCCTGTAACCAACAACAGACAAAGCCAAAAGCCAATCAATCAAGTAAGTAGTAGTCATGTCAAAAGGGTGTCAATGTCATCCCATCAAATTTGTAAAGGTACTAATAGACGTATCGAACGCACCTAGGTTGTGGTTCGGAAAGTACATAGGGCCCTCCACACATGCGCGAATCACGGCGCGAAAGTAAGTGTGGCATCGATTTCGCAGATTGTTCACGCCTTCGCACCTAGTTCCCCGTTTTTTGTCGGTTTATTAGCCCGCGTCAAAGGAGGCGCGAAACGCGAACTGACAAGACTCCACATTACACACTATTTTGACTCATATGTGGCAAGATAAATAATAATAATATTATATAAAGTGGCTATATTTTACGGTTTTACAACAAAACAAAATGGAAAAATAGCTAAATCACGTATGATGCCATAGATAACTAGCAGTTAAACTCGATCAGCTGATGCTTTTCCTCCATCTTGGCGCGAACCAAACTGCGAAATCGCCGTGAAGTTTGCGAGTGTGGAATCATACGTCAACGTCGCGATATGTTCTCTCCGCGAAGTCGCGCCGCGATTCACGCACATAGCCTGGAGGGAAAGTATAAGTTTGTCAAAGGACTGTCTCATTTCAAACATAGACATAGAGAATCATACTATCTTTGTCTTACACTAGTACTAGCACCCAAAAGAAAGGGATGAGTATAATTTTCCTGGTTGTCACTGACAGTCAAATTGGTTTGACCAACTATACCATTCTGTTTATAGTTTGTCAAAGGGCTGTCTCATTTCAAACGTAGACAAAGAGAATCATACTGTCTTTGTCTTACACTAGTACTAGCACCCAAAAGAAAAGGATGAGTATAGTTTTTTTTGTTCTTATTTACGGACAATTTGGTTTGACCAACTATATTACTTATTTTAAACTTTATTGCAAAAAAATGAAGGAGAAAAAATGGCAGACTGCATGCCTTAAGGCATTCTGTACTAGCCAACCGTTGGGTCAAACGGAAACTTGTAGTACTGTACGGTACACCCATTATATAGTCCGACAACAAATTGTAGAAAATAATTGAGGGCGCCCCTTCCTAGTCCTACGTAACTGTCACATTTTTGACGTAAAATGCCTAAACATGGCAAATTCAATGAGGGCTATCGTTTTTTGCTCACCAGTTGGCGCCTCTGTTGATGGTGGTCCAAAAGACTAAAGAACAGCTGTCAGTCATTGAAGCGACAAGTGACATTTCGAACTATGGAACAGACCACCATCTACACTAGCGCCCGTAGCGGCGAATTCATACGCGTTAGCCCTCATTCAACCCTATGATTCAACCTGTGCAAAATTTGCAGGGCGGCTAGGGAGTAAAAGCCAGAGCATGGAGACTATATAAAGGAGCCAAATCTCTATGTATGAAAAGTGTCCATCAAAAAACAGTAATTATCTGTGGTACCTCTGGTACCTATGTCTAAGTTTAAGTTACTCTATAGTTATGGTTTACTAAAAAGGCTGCTGCACTGGTGGTGGCAGAACATTGCAGTAATATCCCCTATTTAGTATGGATTTTTTTAGTTACATATGATTTAATTTCTACTATTTTATGTCGCACTATACATCACACACAATATATTATGTTGTTTATGATAATTTCAGCATACATTCTTACTCAAGAATAAAAATAAATCCGTAATAGCACTAGTAGTAGCATAACGTATTTTATTCAAAATGCACAGGCGAAATTATTGCAAACATTCCAGAAAAAGCCAATTGCCAGTTTAAAATTACAATGATGTAAAGGGTAAATCCAATTAACATTAGTGGAAAATTAAATTTTATCTGCCAATATCGTATGATACTGGGAGTTCAAATTCATTACAATTATTGCTATGGGAAAAATCCATATTTACTTTTATGTTGAAACTACGGTAAATGGTAAATATATAGGTAGATCGTTATCTCCTCAGATTGTATGGGGTTTGCAAATAGTGTGTGATTTTCATTTGTGGGAATTTCCTTTTAGGCTCTTTTAGATGTTTTGTTTCCTTAAATTGTGGTATTGAAGAACGTAACTGTGGCTTGTATCGGTTACACAGATGAATGCATATACAAACGAAATTTTATTCCAAATAACGCTAATAATCTTGAACAAACGAATTAATTCTAGTCGTATAAAATAAAGTTCTTAGACATCCACGTATAGTCTAACAAAAAAGAGTAGATATTAAAAAGTGGCAATACTGTAGTGTCGTCCCGTTTTCTTATATGGCTTGATCATGAAGTTATACCCTAAACAGGAGCGAGCTGTCACTTTTTTTGCCATACTAAATTGAACCTTATCACCGAGCCAGAAAGGTGTTCTTACCAGACTAGAGAAAACGGTCCACATGAGATAGCAAAAGTGGGTCGCGGTGTCCCACTCGCACATGTTGCCAATGTTAAAAAAATACCATTTTGGTAGTATTTATATCAATAACTACTAAAATTAAATACCTTATGATATTATTTAAGTGCTATATTCAGAGTGCGGTTCTGATATCTTTTACGTAATTTGTAAATAGTTATAATGTCAATATTATTAACTGATTTAACCAAGCATGTGCACAACAAAAAATACATTAATTTTAATATGGTAGACATTGTAGTAACTTTGAATATTAATTGGTATCCCCAACTTGATAAAGAAATTTTCAAAATACATGAATGGCGGCGCTCAAGATTTATTTGCGTAATAAAGTATAAAATGGGTAAGATGTTGTGTGAAAGGTTGCAGAAGTGAAAGTTTTGTTGATTGTGGTATATCTTTTCACAGGTAAGCCTTAACTATTAAAGTTTACGATAAAAATACAAGAAAACATTGTCAAACTCATTAGGGTGACAATGATGTCGGCACGATGTGAATCGGCCTTACAGAGTTCTTATTACCTACGTACTTACTTAATGTAAAAATAAGTTTACCTAAATAAGTATATCTTTATTTCGGCATGTTTAATTATTTGGTTGATAGATAGATAGATAGATAAATGATTTATTTGTGCACGTAATGAGAGCTATATAATTGCCAAAATTTAAATCCAAAATCCTTAAATATTACAGACACATTTATACATAATATTCTATATAGGTTGAACACACATTTCCGTCAGTACACAAAGGCGGCAAATTAAAAAAAAAATGGTGCAATTAACTACGATGACGCTTAAAGAATAGCTGAAGTGTGCAAAAGAGAAGCCATTACGTATATGAACATACCATGAGTGCGAAAGAGGCAGACTACAAATGAAAAAAACGTGACCATTTTTAGGGTTCCGTACCCAAAGGGTAAAAACGGGACCCTATCATTAAGACTCCGCTGTCCGTCTGTCAGTCTGTCTGTCATCAGTAACAGCTTTTATAACGACTAAAGTTCGTAGGTTTTGTGAAGCGTTTTACAGAGGAGAAAAAAACTATATCCATTCTCTCTGACTTTCTATGCATGAATGAAAAAAGATCTTGGCCAAACTATACATTCCAACTTATCCTAATATCCCACATACATATGACTTATGGTCACCCTAATTAGAAAGAGATGCAACCGCCCACTTTGACTTCTCATGTGGACACACTTTTTGGCCCGTGTACTCCATCCGGTTTATTAAAATCTAAATCCGTGGGCTTGATTTGTTTTTTTTGTCATGCCTTTAGTTATGCCTCAATGGTAAATTGAATTATGATCTGGCAACTCTGAACACATTACCCTTTTCCCTTTTTACTTGAGATACCGGAATGACGAAGACCTTTACCGCATCTTTGCTCCATGCGCTTTCTTTCGTCTATGTCTAATTCGCGTTTTCAGAATATAAATAAATCGGTGATTGATCGTGGAAATGTATAGAACGAAAAAGGATATTGATGCCCACGTGGAGAGTTTAATATCAAAATTACCATTGAAAGAGGTAAGAGCGGTTCCATTAACGGATGGGATTATGATGTTTCGAGTGAAGTGACGTGTATTTCACTAGGATTTTGATATTTCAGTTCACTTCTCGGGGCTATTCAATTGGGCGGCTGTATTTTGAAGTGGGGGATTATGTTAACTGCTGCAGATATGTGGAACAATACCTACATGTACACAGCTCGAACGCAGCAGCACATGCCCTCCTCGGACAAGCATTGCAGAAGTTAGGAAAGATGAAAAAAGCATTGGAGGAGTTTAAAACATCATATGAACTATGTCCCACGCAGAACAGTTTAATCTTGAACAGTAAGTACTACACTGTTTGCAAAAAAATATTATTTATAATAAAAAAAAATCATTATGCTCATTAATGACAACCTCTATATTAAGAGCTTAGGCAAATAATTAATTAATTTATGAAGCATTGGTTTTTGGACTTGGTTCTTGATATTTTATTTAAATCTTGCCTTAGAATCTTGAAGTCTCACATGATAAGTAGAGGTAGAGATATATATGTGTGCCATGCCATGAAGATTATTTGAAATGGGATACCATTATCTGATTAAAAACTTAACCTGTCCGATCCCACGACCCGAAGCCACGATCCGGTGGTTGGTAAAAGGATATTGTTTAAATTGTTAAACAGAATGAGACTGCCATAATATTTGTTTACTAACTAGCCTTTTTTCAGGCCTAGAGCTGTTTGTGAGTGATTATTATAGTAGGGTGGCCGTTGTTCTACATTGGGTCCCGGGGCATGTGGGTATTGTTGGAAACGAAAAGGCCGATGTACTCTCTCGAGCAGGGGCTAAGGGGAAGAACTACAGTCCTGAGCCATTTTGTGGTATTCCCAGAAGCCTAATGCGACTCAACCCAAAAGACCTACTGTCACTACAAAACCATTCAACTCAAATTCTTTATTTGCATTCATGTTGTACGTACATATGGATATCAAATAACAATGAGTGGTTTCAAACATGAGCCCTGCAAGGGCATAGCAATATTACTTAACCTAACTTATACCTAATACAAATAAAAATGTTAAATTGTAATCTTATTACATCTTAAAACTTATCATTTAAATATTCGTTGACAGTGTAATAGCTCTTGTTAATAAGGGTTTCTTTTAATTTTCTTACAAATAGATGTTCTGTCTTTTCTCTGGAGGGAAGAATCAGGTTTGAACCATTCCAAAGCGCTTATCAAGGCCTTCAGCAAAAAGGCATCTTCGAACGCCTTAGTGCTGTCTGGGAACCAACTGCACAACTTTGTAAGGGTGCTTACCGGGCACTGCAGCCTAAATAAGCACATGCACACTATGGGGAAACGTGACATGGGGCGGTGCAGACTCTGTATGGAGGCAGAGGAGACACCCCTACACATCCTCACAGAATGCCCCTGCCTAATGCGTACTCGTGACAATCCTGGGTGGACATATATTGCGCCCGGAAGAGTTAAAGTCTCTCGAAATCAAAAAGATCCTGCAGCTGTTTGAAGTTGCAGGTTTGGATCGAGAGTTGTAGTAGGTGGCGATCACAATAGATCAGATGGTGGCAGTGATACATAGGCTTTGGAGCCTTATATAGCCCCTAACACAAGAAGAAGAAGAAGAAGGGTGGCCGAACAGGCTTTAGGTTACTTTTCGCTCATGTCGTCTCGGACATGGGTATATTTGGTATCAGTACATTCAGTATGATGTCCGCTGTGACGTCATAAAGTCAGCAGTACAAAGTTTTTTACTTTTTTCTTTTAAACATACCATGTGGGGTACCAAATGAAAGGGTTTTGTGAGTAGATCACTAATATATAACACTAGCAAGCCACCCCGGCATCGCACGGGTGCATTGCTGATGTGTTATCCATATAAACCTTCTTCTCAAATAACTCTTTCTATTAAAAAAAACCGCATCAAAATCCATTGCGTTGTTTTATCACAGAGTTCCTATAGCAACCTCCTGTCTCCATCATCAGATCTGCTCTATGGTACCATAATATTCCATTGTCACCCAACTTACATATGTATGCAAATTTTCAGCTTAATCGGAAACCAGGAAGTGGCTCAAATTTTACTTGCAAGATTTGACCCATACAAACATAGTTACATTGTACATACATACTTACATAGGTACATTGCAAGTTAAATAAAAGCTTGTAAAATCGAACTTCACCTCATAGCAACCTTTTCGTAATTAATGAAACATCATTTTATATAACATTACAAAAAATTACTTAAATTAATCTTATTTATACTCAGTATACTCACATACCATTTAACACATCAAAATTAGAAGGAAAACGAAAATACCCACTCTCAAGTATTTACCCGGGTAGTTACCCATCTCTAGTAACAGGTCCAACTAATATCAATATAAAAAAAAAATACAAATTACTGGTGAATATATTGTACCTATGAATATGAATATATGAGATAAGTATATGGGGATGGGGAAAAATCAAAAATTCTTAAATTGAAGTTGGTAAAAAATATCCTCTATTTGATATATTAATAACGGGTCACTCACGTAATTTAAGTCGAAAAACGCTCGACATGTTAATATGTCTGTGTCTCACGGAAGTTTTGTTATTAAAATCCTCTATTTGTTTAGTTTTAAAACTAAATTAATGGCTATGCTATGCGAATGCAAATACTAATGTTTTGAACTTTATTAGTTATGTTTTTAATTTTAATATTATATGTGTATGCAATGCAAACTAGGGAAGATGTAAGAAATTCAGTGAGTCCTGCATTAATAGCCACACCCTAATGTGATGGGTGCAATTTGTTTTTTTGGTTGAATACAATACAATGAAACTTTTACCATACATGGCGGGAAGAAGTTCATAACTCGAGATATTTTATTAAATAAATTTGAACTTTAAATAAAATAAAATAAGGTTCAATTTTCTTCCATTTTTCCTTGCCAGTTGTCAACTTCTTCCTGTCGTGTACATGTTGTACACGTAATTTTCATAAAATTATGGCATACCGTTATGTACTTTTTAAACTATAAGTATAATATTTTTAACTATAAAATGGTCTGAATTATTATTTGATGTAATTTAGGGCTCGCGGTCGAGTCCGTGTTTCGTTTACTTACTTACTTAATGGCGCAGCAACCCAAAATGAGTCTTGGCCTCCGACACGAGTACACGCCAGTCGTCTCGATCCTGTGCCATCTCCCGCCAGTTATCGGCATGGAGATCGCGCAAGTCTACTTCAACTCCAACAGCATCGCCCCAGCGACGTCCGATCGTTCTCCGCCCCACTGGGCGCGGGCACAGATTAATAAATAGTTACTACGTAACAGATACATCATTCCCATACAAAAGCGAAAATACCTACTCTATAATAGCCTACAAAATCTTAATAATAATACCTGCTGCTCAGGACGAGAAGAAATGTACCATAAGTATGCGCACAAAGAGCCGAGACTGCCTTACTCGCCGTGCGAGCCACGTGCCAACGCGTCATCGTAAGAATGCGCTAGGGTTGTACTGTTACTTATGTTATTATTGTAATAAAACGAATGTTGCGAATGTTGATTCGCAACATTCGTTTGTACGTATATTTTATATTAGTCAATCAAATATTTAAAAACAACACTTATAATACCTGACTCAAAAAACTCCTTAATTTACGATTTATCTACTTATGTTCAAATAAATAAATAGTGACAAAATTCATAAAGATAGATTTAAAATACTACTCACCTTTCTTCGTCTCTCGGAAATGAAAAAACCGGCCAAGTGCGAGTCGGACTTGCCCACCGAGGGTTCCGTACTTTTTAGTATTTGTTGTTATAGCGGCAACAGAAATACATCATCTGTGTAAATTTCAACTGTCTAGCTATCACGGTTCATGAGATACAGCCTGGTGACAGACGGACAGCGGCAGCGGAGTCTTAGTAATAGCATAGAGTAACTTATACTAGAGCGGTACTGTCATAGTAAATTTTGTAACCCCAGTAAATTCACTGCCATCTGTCGACACACTTTAAAACTAAAAATGAAGATTTATAAAAATACGATAGAATGTATTTAAATATAGATAAATGATTTTTTTTATTTGCATTAATTATTTTTATGATTTTGACCCATGTTCTTTCACTGATATGCGTTAAAATTGTTAAATAACAAACGAAACCGTCAACGCCATCTATACGACTGTAGGCCAAAACTAGTAGCGCCCTCTGAACGAGAATCAAATTTTCTTGATTTTCGAGGCACGTTTTTTCCTTAGACTGTATCCATCTATTACGGAGTTATATCTATCTTTGGTAATAGGGTGCCGTTTTTACCCTTTGGGTAAGGAACCCTAAAAAAACGACAAATTTTCTTTTGTTTTTTGACTTTTACACCCATCTACTGCACAATAATTACGTGGTTTCGGTATTTCGAAGCGTAAGCGCGGGAAACGTGCGGTGCGAGCGCTCAGGCGGGCGTTCGGCGGCCCTCTGTCGATTATATCGTCGACGATACGCCGAGCGGTAGGCATATAGCGCGTGGCTTTGAGCAAGTGAAGGAGGCCTGGCGCGGGCGTCCCAAGTATGCTCTTTTAACGCCGCAATCCTCCTCCAAGTCCATTCTCAAAACGTGGCCGAATCATCGGAAACGGTGAGCTTTTGTCTCGCCTATAATGTTGGGTGCAGCCACAACATCTTCAATCTCAACGTTCTTGCGAAGTCTAAAACTGCCATCTTCTCTTCTCACAGGGCCCAGGAAGTATTCTCCTTTCTGCCACCAGGAGCTTGTTTTCTTAAGTGTTAGTGTCCAAGTCTCGCATCCGTACATGAGTATCGGCCGTATGACCGTCTTATATATACGCTGTTCTGTGTTTTTACTCGGGAGCTTGGACACTAACACTTTATGAAGGGCGGCACTACATCGCAAGGCGTTCTGAATCCGGATGTCAATTTCCTCCTCCCGAGTATTGGTGTCAGTGACGGTGCAGCCTAAGTATCTAAATTTGGCCACCCCTTTGTATGTAGTATCCCCAACGTGAAGATCTTCTCTTCTGACGCGCATGTTTTTATTGCGTTTCATGTGAAAATACTCTGACTTTTCATGGCTGATACTCAGGCCCTCCTTTTTGGCTTCGGTTTCCAGGACTGCAACAGACTCGGCGACATCTTGTTCGGTTTCTCCAAGCAAGACTAGGTCATCTGCATACCCTATCACCGCATGCTTCCCATTCAGTTCTACTCCTAGCCCGATATCTAGTACAAGCATCTTTCGAACAGCATATTCTAAGACTAAATTGAAAAGCATAGGTGACAGGGCATCACCTTGCTTTAGTCCTGTTATTACAGCGAACTCCTCCGTCAGTTCCTTGTTGATTCTGACCGTTTAGAAAGACCTTCTCGGTCGGTTTAGAAAGATTTGGCAACTGTGATGTCACTGATAATTATAGATTGAGTAGTTTAACTTCAAACTCGGGTAAATCCATCTGCGATTTTGGTATTAAGAAAAGGTAATAGGCTAATAGGGTAGACATTTCCTGAGAGGGTCGAATGGATTTACCTGAGTTTGAAGTTAAGCGACACAATTATGCGTTGTAAGATTAGCTCTGAAGCAAACAACTGATAAGAAAATTTGGATTTCTCACTCTTTTATAGCTATCTCTATAACAAAACAACAAAAACTATTTTAAAGTAACTTTGAAAGACTGTATTTTCCGAATTGACCGACCAAGTAGCAAACTAGTCGCATACTAAAACACAATTTTAAAAATCACATTTATTTCTTGTTCTTTCTAATTGTTTTGCTCTCCCTCTTATCATCTTTTTAGTGCAGTGCGGTTATAAAACATTGGGAAACATTAAGGTACATACTGATTTTGTAAATTCAAAGTCAATCTTCGTTGTAACTGATTTTAATTATCGCTATATTCAAAGTATTCAGTCTTAACAATACGTCAGCACTCATCAAGCGCTGTCACCATCCTACCCGCCTTTTGCAACCAACATGGCGCCTAGAACCAGACCGGAAACAAGTATGATTGACGTTTTTATACTGGCCCGTGATTGATTAGTTGGAACCGGACTGTCAGTTTTGGCATTTGTCTTGCTAGACTTAATAATTGTGACCAAAAGATTGTAATATTATTTAAAAATCATAACACTCGGCTATCCGACTCGTACACCGTCCCGGTGTACGTAAACCTCTTAAACATTCTAGATTAAATAAACTTATAAATGTTTGAGCTTAGAAATAAATTACGAACTTATTTCATTCTGACACTTTCAATTTATTTCTAAGCAGTCTTTTCGATTGTAGACGTTTCTGCTTAATTAAAACTAATTAATTAAAGTTTGATTTCAAATATCACTTTTTGGGCCTTACATAAAGATAATTGACAACTCAATTTAAATCCGTAAAAACATATCTAATTTTAATTTTTTACACTTGTCAATACGCCATTTATGATACTGAGCTAATTGTACCTTTATCTTATGACATATTAATCTTATGACAAATTACAGCTTGCACTGTTTAATGAAAATTTTATTCTATCAGGAATAGAGTTGTGCCATTCCCGGTAACATTCCCCATTTTGTATAGGGAAATTTCTCGCTCGGTAACATTCCCCATACAAAATGGGTAATACATTCTCAACAGGATTTAACTTTACAACATTAACGTTTATTTTTCTAATTTTAATATGTTCAAAATCAGGATCAATTTGCTTTACATAATTATTGCACTATGTTATATTTGTAATATATTTGTCTATCAATAACACTAACAATGATAATGCGATCATTTCTAATATTATTACTGGACATTTCCAAAATACATATAACATAAGGCGGGCCGTATGCTTGTTTGCCATAGACGTAGTATAAAAAAAAAACATCGAGTCCACTTCATGTCTCCAATACTGCCTCATATAACCAATCACAATACTGGAGCCCCTTCATCTCTCCAATACCTCAAATCTAAAGTTGTGGCTCAACAAGTTTCTAATAACATAATGTAGTTACTCAATGGTTCAATAATTTAATAACTCGATGATTCAATACTTCAATACACTCAGATTCAATAATTCAATAGCTCAAATTCAGTCATTCAACAACAAAGGTTATATTCAATCCAATTCTATTCAATATATCCTTTATTCAAATAGGCCTAGCAACAAGCCCCTTTTTTTATATTTCAATTACTCAAATAATTCATCAAATTTCTTTAAATTTGTATTTTAATTTAAAAATATTGTTATTTAATTACCAATTAGGGAACAGCAGTGCTCCTTACCACAGGTATTTTGTTGCTTAAAAAGAGTCATCAACACTTACCTGTATAAGTAATTCTTTAGCTGAATAAACCACTTTTCATTTTAATTTTCATTTCATTTTCAATTCAATAACTCAAATAATTCAATAACTTGAATAATTCTATAACAAATAATTCAATAACTCAAATAATTCAATAATCTAAATAGTTCAATAACTCAAATAATTCAATAACTCAAATAATTCAACAACTCAAATAATTCAACAACTCAAATATTTAAATAACTAATAATTCAATACTAATAATTCATTAACTCAAATAATTCAATAACTCAATTAATTCAATAAGTCAAATAATTCAATAACTCAAATAATATAACTCAAATAATAAATTATTATTGAAATAACTCAAACAATTCAATAGCTCAAATAATTCAACAACGCAAATAATTCTATAGCTCGATACTCGATATTAAATGCTCGATACTAGATACTCGATCAGTAAATCAATCAATAAACAAATCAATGTTAATGAGCTTAATGGTCCTGAATTACCAAAATATAATTATGGTAGCAACCATACCGTAAATGTCTGACCTATCAATATCGCGTCGACTACTTTACACTTAGCACCGACGCCGTCTGCCTCTATGTCTGAATCTGAACTATCAGCGTGACCTAAGCTGTATCTGATGATCTGATCATGAATTAACCTTGTTTTCGAAACTAATGACTGTCACCTCACTCCTGATAGTCCTGTCCTGTGGCGCGTGCCCCTTGATAAGGCCGTCAAAGCGGGGATACTCCTGACGATCACAACTCTGCTTCGCTCTCGATTCCTTTTACTGCCGCTGCAATTCCAGCGCAGCCTCCCTTTTGCGAAGACAGACTTCTGGTGGTCGGAAGCGCCGCTACTGCGATGCCCCGAGTGCCGACGTCTTTGGCACACAGGGGACAGCTGTCATCCTCTTCATACGACTCGTCTCTTTTCACACTTGCTCGAAAGCTTCAGCTCACATACCAATTTGACAATGACTCGAACATCAACTCGAACCCCAGCTCAAAATCGAACGCCATCTCGAACTCGACACAAACTCGAACACCAACTCAAACGTCAACTCGAACATCAACTGTTACATCAACTCTTACATCAACTCGAACATCAACTCGAACGTCATTTCGAACATCAACAACTCGGACTCGAACTCCAACTCGACCACAACTCGAACTTGAACTTCAAAACCAACTCGTACTCCAACACGAACGCCAACTCGAACTCTAACTCGAACGCCAACTCGTACTCCAACTCAAACTTCAACTCGAACTCCAACTCGAACTACAACTTGACCTCCAACTTCAAATCCAACTCGAACTCCAACTCAAACTTCAACTCGAACTTCACCTTCACCTCTAACTCCAACTCGAACTTCAACTCGAACTCCAACTCGAACTCCAACTCCAACTCCAACTCGAACTCAAACTTGAACTAACTCGAACTCCAACTTGAACTCTAACTTGAACTCCAACTCGTACTCCAACTCGAACTCCAACTCGAACTCCAACTCCAGCTTGAACTCCAATTCGAACTCCAACTCGAACCTTAAGTCAAACTTCAACTCGAACTCCAACTCGGACTCCAACTCGAACTCTAACTCGAACTCCAGCTCGTACTCCAACTCGTACTCCAACTCGTACTCCAACTCGAACTCCCAACTCCAACTCGGACTCCAACTCGTACTCCAACTCGGATAACTCGAACTCGAACTACAACTCGAATTCCAACTCAATCTGTAAAAACTGGTTCGAAGTCAAAACCGATGAGAAAGTTGCATTTTAGCCACATGTGGGGCAAAGGAATCAGATGCAAGTTTTTTTTTTTACATACAAGATATATCAGTGGTACTACGTAAACGAAATTAATAACTAGCTTAAATCTAAAATAGGCCCTTGAGGCATTGTACCAAGGATGCTGGCGGCATTTCCTCGCTGTATCGCAATGCTGATACGTTGTGCGAGGAAGCCGCCAGCTCTTCGGTCACCAGATACGTCAACCAGACGCTTCGCGATTTCTGCAAAGTTTTTTTCTTATGTTAGCTCATAAAATTGACTTAAATGATGATTTTGAATGATAAATATTTAATGATGTTTTTGGATTTGATTTTGTTTGATGTCGTAATTAATGTTTTCTTCGGGTTGGTGTGGTGAAAATTTTTGTGTTTTACTTGGGGGCAAAAATTTTAACTTTAAAACCCTCGCAACGCTCAAGATTCCACTTTTCGAACCACTTGCTACGCTTGTGGTTCAACTTTGGAATCTTTCGCTTGCTTGAGTATCAATATTACCACGAACGATATAAACAACAACTTTGCCCTCTTGTAAAACAAATAACTATTTATCATTAATATTATTTTATAATTTTTGCATTCTTATTGTTGTAGTTTGTGAAATTTTGGCTGATGATGAAGAAAGCACTGATCCTGGTCGCGCTAAATACTGGTGTGAGAAGGCAGAAAATATGTTTCCAAAGCATCCAGTTACCTTTCAACTACGTGAAAAGTTATTGTCTATGGCCAATCCAAACCCACAAGCAGTGGTTGATCTGCTGTTAGAAGAATTGGCTGTAAGGCCCAAGGATGTTCTGCTACACATTCGTCTACTAAAATTTTATTTGAAAAATAATAATATTGAAGAAGCATTTACTCATAGTTGCAATGTAGAGTTTGGAGAGAACAACTTCAATAATAATTATGATTGGTATGAGACAGTTGCACAGATTCTTAAATGTAATCCCCGGGACAACAATGACTGGATTTTTCAATTGCTTTTATTGACAGTCACTGAACGAATGTGTGTTTTGAGTATAATCCAGACCTTAGGCCACAAAGCCAGAAGTATTTTTGAGTCTACAGAGCTACTTCATGTTTACGATCAAGCTATAGAGAGAGTTGCTGAAGCTGGAAGCAATCCTGGTCATGGTGAATTTCATGCTGGTGTTCTAAAACATCACCGTAGCCAATTTGCCTTCATAGCAGCAACATTATTGCTCAAGCGTGGAGCGACACACAGCTGGCAAGATGCGGCTAGAGATGCTGAGCCTTTGATGTTAATGGCATGGCATTCCTCAGTTGCAGATGTCTCAGCTAGCTGGGTTACTTCTGCTCCAGAAATGCAACAGAAAGCTGTACGGCGCTGGTATTCTGAAGGGTCATACAGGTGTTCACAATCTGGACATTATCTGCTATCTAATTTCAATGGTAAAAGCCAATTTTTCCTTGATCGCATTTCACAAAATTGCTCTGGCATACATTGGAGAGACAAGTTATACGGAAAGATATTCTCGAGCAGATATCATTTAGAAAAAATAAATACTTCACATTTGGTCTCAACTTCTTTTGACGCGCCTGCTCTGATTTTACCTAATCGAAGTGAAGTCGAAATCCATGATGAAGAAGCTCAGAGAGCATATGGAAATTCTCTTCATCATTTTGTGTGGCTTTTGTCTAAATACAAAGAATTGTCACAGTTTAAATTAACAATTTTTGACATGCTTCCCCTGGCAGTTCAAAATGATGCAAATTGTGGCCCAGAAAGTTTATGTCAAATGGATGTCTATGCATTTCTTTACTGTGCAGCCTTGACGTCTCGCGAACACCGAGATTCTGGTGTTCCATCCGATAAGCCAAAAACGCTACCGGCTAATATTACAGATTTACTGTGTCCTTTGTCTCAAATGAAGTGGTGGGACTGCGCTTATAAGTTTAGTCAAAATAAATTGGGGGCAGAAATGACAGATATTCGCGTGACTCTCAGTCGCGGCATAGAAATTGTGCGATGTGTCGACAATCACGGGATAGAGCCAGATCTTCTGTGTGATCTAGGTCGCACATTCAGTAACCGAGCTAAGCTTATAACAGATATTGATGATAAACACAGTTGGGAGTTGCGAGCAGTTCTTTACTATACATCAGCTATAAATCTATTGGAGAAAAAGAGCACTGATGCAGTTACAAGATCTGAAAAACTAATGTTTGAAAAGTCGAGTCTGCTGCCAAAAGATACTAACTCTTTACTTGAAGAATGTAAATTATACGTGGCACTCTATGAATTAAATAACGACGAGTATGAAAAGGCAATCGAATTATTGTCACCATTGAAAAGCGCACAGGGTCTGTATCATCTCAGTGTTGCTTATAAAAAAATGGCATTGAACGAAAACAAATATTCACAAAGCAATGCTAATGATGAATCTAACTCAAAATATCAGTCATTGGTATCAAAGGCCCAAAAATACGCTTACGAAGCCCATTATATACTGAAAAACCCAGAGAATAAATCGAATCATATGCTACTCATAGAAACTGAAGAGTTAATAAATGAATTGGACCTCCATCTAAATGAATGGTCTGCCGGAGCAGCTGATAAACATGTCAAGAATTCTTCTGATGAGTATTTTTCTATACATGGCAACGAAGATGCCCCTCTTAAAAGTCAATCACATTGTTTCGCAAATCGCACGTTTAGCTCTACCCCAAAACGATTATCACACTTGAGTATAGGCCCTACATCAATTCCTAATGTTCATTGTGATCAACAGTTTTTAGAACCAAATGATAAACTGAAATCCAGTGTGCTAAAACGAGACATTGCAGCGATCAATGACTTAATTGACCTCGCAAGGAGTGTTTTTGAAGAAAATCGAATAGTGGGAAATCAAATTATAAGCACAATAAATTCAAATATGCAAAACACCATCGATCAATTTGCTTTGCTGAAAATTTCTGTAGATCAAGTGAAATATCAAATTAGTGAGTGCAGAAAGGAGTGTAAAGAAGTTACTGAGTTGAAAAAACAAATAACTGAACTAAAGAAGGACATTAGCAAAATTAAGAAAGCTTCTGAACAGACAATCAATGAAAACGAATTGTTTACTCTTGGTGAGGGATACACTACAAATGAAACCGCGTCCAATTTTGCAGCACAGTTGCCCTTTACTGCTCAGCAAGTTATGCCTCCATTTAATCAGCGCCTAATACCGCCATTCACCGTGCCACCAAGTCCCTTCCAACTTTATGGTCAGAATTTATTCAATTTATATTCGCAATTTTCTCAACCGTCATCAGTGCCTGGAGCACCACCAATATTTGATGCAGCCAGACCGCAAGTCAACTATCCAGGCGTTTTCACAAACCCCGATCAAATGTATTTAGATGTAGCGCATCTTGCTCAACAGACAGCAGTACCAGTGATTCCTGTACAGGCTGCAGTTACGGCCACAGTTGCAGCTTCCACTTTACCAGTACCTCATTCAATGGCCCCAGGCACATCAATTATGACGCAAAATGTCATACCCAAGGATAGTCCACGTTCGTTACCGGCTAATGTTGCAATAACATCTTCAGATCTATTGCCGACGTCCACAACTACCCCAGCGCCAGTACTTAGTGTAACAGTGCCACCAAAGCACATCAAAGGTATTCCTCATAATTATCAAATACAAATGCCTGCAACAGAACCGACTCCAGCTTTTGGTTTTACATCACTTGGAAATAAAACAAGTACCAACACGGAATCTTCAAATTGGACTCAAAACACGGTATTCAAAGATTCCACCCCAACCACTAACTATCATTCTACGGCTTCTATATCTTTTTCGCCAAAACTCGGCAACACTAGCTTAAATGAAGAAGTATCGATTGGTGCAGCCAATGACAGTCATAACAAATCTAGAACATTGTCTGAAAAAAGTAACACGTCGATCGATAATTATGATCCATGTCCGGATTTTAAGCCTATCATACCTCTACCAGCAGAAGTAAAAGTTACAACTGGAGAAGAAGACGAAACTGTTATTTTTTCGGCTAGGGCAAAACTATATCGGTTCACCGACAATCAGTGGAAAGAAAGAGGACTTGGCGAAATGAAATTACTTAAACATAAAACCACTGCAAAAGTTCGAGTGCTCATGAGGCGAGAACAAATTCACAAAATTTGCGCTAATCATGCTATAACATCCTACATGGAAATAAAACCTATGAAGAATGAAACAAAGGCGTACTTTTGGGTAGCAAATGATTTTGCGGATGAAACCCTTGTACTAGAAAAGTTCTGTATCAGATTCAAAACAGCTGACATAGCGCGACAATTTTACGAAACCTTCGAAAAAGCTAGATCAGAAGCTACTACAACAGAGGCATTGAGTGCAGGAACAGAAGCCCCGGTAAACCTAACTTCAACCAAATCTTATAAAACAAGTGGAGAAAATGATGTTGCTAAAACAATAGATATAAAATCAACTCCAGCCAATAATTCACAACCTGCTAAGACAGTATTTGGTGGTTTCACTTTCAGTAGTACACCGGCGTTTAAAACAATTGAAGATACAAAGCCCTCCGGGAAAAAAATGGAAATTACGCCAACAAACAAAGTTAATGTGTTTAGTGGCTTGAATTTCAAAACTGGACCTGCTTCTTCACCATTTAGCAATTTGTTCAGTACTTCCAGTGCGCAAACTTACAGTTCTAATACATCAGTGCAAAATGTTGAGGCAATGGATAAATTGAATACTTCGGATACAGTAGAAGAATACGAGCCAACAGGTGAGTTCACACCTGTTGTGCCTTTGCCAGAATTAGTAGACACGAAGACTGGCGAAGAAGATGAAATTGTTCTATTTGAACACAGAGCCAAGTTGTTACGCTTTGTTGCTAAAGAATGGAAGGAACGTGGTCTCGGTAATATAAAGATCCTCGTAAATAAGGACAACCCGCAAAAATTGCGCCTTTTGATGAGAAGAGAGCAAGTAATGAAAGTTTGCTGCAACCATGCTGTTACAAAAGCGATGACATTCCAGAAAATGCCCAATGTTGACAAAGCGGTCACATGGTGTGCTCAAGACTTTTCCGAGGGTGAGCTCACACCTGAAACATTTTGTCTCCGTTTTAAAACGGTACAAGCTTGCAATGATTTTATTGATGTCGTAAAAACTGCTCAATCTAAATTAAGAGACGACGTCAAGGCAGCTAAAGAAGAACTTAATGCGGCCAAACAAAATTCCCAAACTGGAATTACTACTGTTAACAAACCAGCAAATTCTAATTGGGGCGATAAATTCAAACCCAAGCAAGGTTCTTGGGAATGTAAGGAATGTTTAGTTCGGAATGAAGCCAATGTTGAAATCTGTCCCGCGTGTAACAGCCCGAAGAATCCTGGCAGTGCTACAGCAAACGCAAAGACGACAGAGGTCAAAGCACCTAACAATGAAGTTAAATTTAAATTTGGCATTCCCCAACAATCCAATCCAATACAGGTCTCAGAACAAAAAGTATCGAATGCACAAGTTAAATGTTCATGGGGAGACATGTTTAAACCTGCAGCTGGAACATGGGAATGCAAACAATGTTTTGTTAGAAATGAAGGTGAAGTTTACACCTGCTGTGCATGCAATAGCTCGAAAGATCCCAATGCAGCAAGTAAGCCCATTGCCGCCAGCACTACGTTGCCAACTCCCAAATTTAACTTTGGCATTCCACCAACAAGCAATAGCAATGAACAGAAGGCAAATACTACTTCCATTTTCGATGGTACTGGTGCTCATAAATTCAATTTTGGCATCCCCGCAAACCTTCAAGTGAAATCCACTGATAATTTACCTAAGAATGATACAAGTTCTGCTAGTAATGTATTAACACTAGGGTCATGCAAAACTAGTGATGCCATTCAGACACCCACATTAACACCAAAAGAGAAATTAGCCTTATTGCCAACCCCCCAAAAACCAAATGAAACAGCAACTTTCGACTTTGTGTTTAAGCCAAAAACTCAAATTAAAGCTAAGAGCCCTGCTAAGTCACCTAAAAAAGACAATGGGGAAGAGAGCGACGGCAACGAGTATGCCTCCGAAGATGAAGGACACCACATACATATAACTCCAATCATACCTTTGCCCGATAAGGTAAGCAATATTAAAATTTGATTAAAATCATAATTTAATGACAACTACTTTTTGTAAATGTTTCGTATGTTTACATTTATTAATTTGAATATGCTATTATATATGTGGCTTTCCATCATAAAAGGGTCCTTATGCTTCATGTGCAATAAGGACGTTTCCATCTGAAATTCTAATAGAAATTCTGATAAAAAAAGGCCTTTGCAGATGAAGCATAAGGACCCTTCTCTGTTAGAAAGCCACATATTATTACGTCGTTATCGTGGGAGCGAAAACAAATCAGTCGAAGAACACATGGGCAATTTTAACGTAAATGTGTACCATTAACGGCCGGTTAGCAATCGTCTCAAAACTGACGGTCAATGTCAAATCCCATACATTTTGTCAGGAATGTGACGGTTAGACGTTACTGAAACACGACTTAAGTCGCGCTTTAAAGTACAAGTTAATTGAAATTGCACACATACAACAGAAAGTCTGTATTTTATGAACAGAATATTATATTAATATTATATTAGTAATTTGTCTTACACTGCTTAACTTAAACGCTTTCTTTCATGTCAAAATCAATTTGATAATCCAGCAATGAATTAAACATATTTACTTATTATTTTATTCGAAGTTTTAATTTATGTAATATTGTCTTCGGTTACCGCGATAGTTACTTATGAAATAAAACTATGAAAACGGATTATATTATTAAGTTCGTAGTCAATGGGTGACTGAGGAAAAACTACAAAGTGCAAAAATACCCACATACAAAAATAATGAATATAAACTATAAACTTTAAGGCTGGTTGTACATGCAAAATCGGTTCATAAGGCTAGTGATACAATACAACTACCTATTATTAAAGTTTGGATATTTAGTTTTAATAGGGAAGATGGCTTTTCTATACCACCAGCTTGGGATCCGGTAGTCTATCTGATAAAGGAGCAAGCGAGACATAGACTGTGAGACCTTTGTGTTGGATGATGTTGGAGTTTGACATTCTGAGTATAATATGTTTTGAAAAGATGTATCCCGCCGAGTTTATTGCTGGTCCCATATTGGGATACCCTCCTACAATTTAGGAGGGAATTAAATCTTCTCGGGTCAGAGGTGTGGGGTTGGAGCCAGCGTAGCTTTATCACGTATATACTTCTTTCTTGAAATGATCTTTACTTGAAAATAGTTGTATCGTATAACTAGCCTTATGAACCAGCTTTAAAGTTTATAGTTTATGATGGTTCATTATTTTCTTATGTGGGTATTTTTGCACTTTGTAACTTTTCCTCAGTCACCCGTTGACCACAAACGCTGTAAAGGGTTCGAAACGTCGGGATGTATTTTTTAATTTCAATATACAGTACCGGCCAATAACATATCACCTCCATGTTTTTACGGTATAACTTTTTTATATTTGTGAGTGACTTCCACCTCACTGCTTTAGGTAGTCTAGAAGTATTCCTTTGTACGGGCGATAAGAAAAATTGGTCTCATGTAATGGTTTCTTCATAGTTTTTTTTTTATGTATTGTTAACTTCATTTTTTGCTAGAGGTTTTTTTAGTAATATGCTGAGTATCCTATTGTAATTCACAGTATTTCATTGCAATATTCATCATATATTTGTATAAAATGACTAGTAAAATATGCAATCTACAAACTAGCCTATATTGTTTACTCTATACAAGCTCATACAAAAACACTCAAAGGTGATATATTATTGGCCGGTACTGTACGCGATATAATCCGTTTTCATAGTTTTATATTAATTTATGACCAAAATTCTATCTAAATTTTCTACTATTAGCACGTAGGTAATAATAATTAATAAGCGCGGCTCGGAACGAGTGTCACTTCTGTTATTACTTATTTGTTGGTCATACATAATCTTTCAGTACTACCAAATCGTAATTCCTCCCGCGATAACGATGTATGTATGATACACAGTTAGGACGCTCAAGTTCGCGCTAAATGACAATCAAACTTAGCATTCCAACGTCAGGTACATTTATGCCATTTATGGTAGACAAGTAGACCTTCCCCAAAATAGATATATGGAAGTCTAAGGAAAAAACGTGCCTCGAAAATCACGAAAATTTGATTCTCGATCAGATGGCGCCACTAGTTTTGGCCTACTCTCTTATAGAGGGCGTTGACGGTTTCGTTTGTTATTTATAATTTTAACGCATACCAGTGAAAGAACATGGGTCAAAATCATATAAAAGTAATTAATGCAAATAAAAAAATCATTTATCCATATTTATATACATTTTAGCGTATTTTTATAAAACTTCATTTTTAGTTTTAAAGTATGTCGATAGATGGCAGTAAATTTACAGTGGTTACAAAATTTACTATGACAGTACCGCTCTATCTTATTATATCCTCTTTGACATACATAACGCAGTGTCCTTACCTAGGTGAGCGACATCTAATGGCCTGTTTAATGATAAGTGTTTAGTGCGGGTTCATACATCCGCTACTACATATGTATATTGTATGTATTAAACGCAAGGTACGAACGAATGTACGAAGTCGCACTAATCACTAATCAATGTGTAAACAGACCCTTAGGCATTCAACTCTCGCATCCATATTGAACATTAAATTGTGATATATAGAATTTATGTTTAAGTATTGTTTTTTTATGTACAGGTGAAAGTAGTAACAGGTGAAGAAGATGAATGTGAGCTTTTTGCACACAGAGCCAAATTGTTGATATTTGTTTCTGGTGAATGGAAAGAAAGAGGACTTGGTACAGTTAAAATCCTAAAGCACAAGCATACATCCAAATTGAGGTAATATTACGTTCTACGAGTAGGTATAATATTTACAAACAATAATTTTACAACATTAATACAATTAGTACTATGCCTTATGGGAAACGGTCGAAGAGATAGTTCAGATCCGGAAACCGCTACCAATTTTTAGTATGTTGTTGGGCATGGTACTGGGTCTCCAAAACTGCCGGGAGACAGCGGCGCCGACCATCTACTACAGCGGAATGATGTCATCAAAATGACTCCCGCCTCGTTGCGAATATTGCATTTTGCACCCAAACTATGCATTGCACATACACGTGTGGGGTATTAAACGAAAGCCAATGAAATATTATATATTTCACGAATACACTATGTACCAAAATATACAATAGTTTAAGAGAAATTTAAAAATAAATAAAAATGATGAAAATAAAATTTCGATTATTTTGGTTTTTCAACCAAACCAAAAGCCGGACGTTAAACCAATGTACTACAAAATTAAAGCGGATGTCTCAAGCCATACACTGATATTAAAATAATCAAAATCAGACCAAAAATGTAAAAAATATGCATCAAAATGTAGGTATTTGCTAGAACAAATGCATTAAAGTAAAAAAAAACGAAATTGGTCATTTTCAGGATAATTCGCATAAGCTTCTAGTATGTTATTAGCAATATAAAAAGGATCATAAAACTGCTGGGAGACAATCTCTATAGTGCCTGAGTAACAAATAATGGCGTCATACATGTGACCGCTGCCGAAATTTGCAAAATCTAAATTATAACTATACCATGAGTCATACATACAAGTGTGCTATATCAAACGAAAGGTTATTAAATATATTATGATTCGTTAATACATTATTTATAAAAACAATGTATATTTTAGGAGCTACAAACAAAGAAAAACCACTTTTTTGAGAAAAGTTCGTGTATATATATTTTATAGCTCAACTAAAAAGTTATAACAACGTTGTGTCTAATATAAAAGAAACCAGTTATTCAACTATACGTCACGGCTTAAATTTTTAATTTCTGATAAAAACTGTGGAAGTTGTACAAAAAAAAACTAAAGCGCGCCAACAATTCTACATTAATGCGCTCATATTATGCAAAGAATAGTTCTAATTATGGGGTATTAAATGAAAGAACATTACATAAAATACATGAAAACGACATTTTGGAGTGGAATCATAATTAATGAAATGAATTTGAAAAATAAAATAAAAAATAAATATTGACAGAAGCAAGTACAAAATAGGTGTTGAAGTCCCTGACTTCTGAGCCAGTGTTGGCCGAACGTTAATGCCATTGACCATTAACCATTGACGGAAAATGAATTAGTAATGGCCATAATCACGCCTATTTCCCGAAGGGGTAGGCAGAGATCACGGATTTCCACTTGCTACGATCCTGGCATACCTCTTTCGCTTTCTTCACTTTCATAACATTCCTCATACACGCTCGCCGGTTTAGGGTGCTCTTGACCTGGCCTTTCTTCAGGATTTCCCCGATCTGATCAGAGAAAGTCCGCCGAGGTCTGCCCCTTGCAACTCCTGTTTCTACTTCTCCCTTATACACTCTCTTTGTTAGCCTTCTTTCACTCATTCTTTCCACGTGTCCAAACCATCTCAACATACCTTTCTCAATTTTTGTCACTACATCTTCGTTCAGTCTGTTGGCAAGTCCAACAGAACATACTTGTTATATAATGTAGTAACTCCTTTTTACACTCTGTTATTATACTTTTTCTGTTTCCATGTAAACGGATAACAATTAGAATCTATCCTTCACATTCACCTTACAGGTGCTTACATTGTGTGTGCTTTAAATATAATAAATTGTGACCATCAAGACGGGCTTTCCTTCCTCGCCTTACTGAACCAGCCATTCCACCTCACCGCTGAACACAGTCCACACTTTTCCCTTATCACACTGTTCCTAATTCTATCTTGTAATCTCACATCACACATACTTCTCAATGCTCTCATTTCCACTGCATTCACTTGGCTCTGATGCCTTTTCTGCCATACCCAACTTTCGCTACCATACATAAGTGTAGGCACCAACACCCCTCTATGCACAGCCAACCGTGCTTTTTGCGACACCTTCTGGCTGCTCATAAAAGCGTTAAGTGCCCCATTCAAGCGATTTCCAGCATTCACTCTCCTTTCAATGTCTTTATCATGCTTACCGTCCCTAGTGAACAAGGTTCCCAGATACACAAACTTTCAATGGCCATTAATATTAATTTATTTCAAACCATTGACAATTAAAACGAACTAATGGTTAATGGCTTCACAAACCATTAACAACTAAATCAATTTTTAATGAAAATTAAAAATGTCATTGATAATTAACAATTAACAAGAAGAAATATCATAATTTTTATAAAGGCGTCCAAGGGATCAAAGGTCTGCAAGACTGAACTTGTAAAAGTTTTGAGTATGTATTACTCATCCTCCTTATGAACCCTGGCAGTACCTAGTGGAACTTAGGTTTGGTGCAGCATAGGCACGTGCTGTTTTGACTGGTCTTGATGAGCATTTAGGAGAGCAGTACCCATGATAGAGATGATGCTAAACCCTGGTAGTACCTAGTGGAACTAAGGTTTGGTTGACATATCAGTCAAATTTGACAATTTGACAGTTTTTGTCATTTTCAGTGAAAATTATCTTTTTGGGATAGAATTTAGCACCAAGTAACATTGTTGTGTAGATTTATACAATCTGTCAAAATTGACATTTTGTGTCATTTTTGACAGTTTTGGATCCCAGATCGAAACGGCTTGTCCAATTTTGATAGGACCTTCAACATTAGTCATGGGATGGAAAATGTAGTTTAACACATCTGTCAAAACTGTCAAAATTGACAGTTTGACAGTTTTTGTCATTTTTAGTGAAAATTAACATGTTTTGTTAGTTTGGTACTAAGTGACATAGTTTAGTGTTATTTGACACATCAGCCAAATTTGACAGATTGACAGTTTTTGTCATTTTCAGTGAAAATTATCTTTTTGTGATATAATTTAGCACCAAGTGACATTGTTAAGTGTAGATTTATACTATCTGTCAAAATTGACATTTTGTGACATTTTCACAGGTTTGGATCCCAAATAAACGGTTTGTCCGATTTTGATAGGACCTTCAACATTAGTCATGGGATGAAAAATGTAGTTTGACGCATCTGTCAAAACTGTCAAAATTGACAGTTTGACAGTTTTTGTCATTTTTAGTGAAAATTAACATGTTTTGTTAAAGTTTGGTATTAAGTGACATAGTTTAGTGTTGTTTGACATATCAGTCAAATTTGACATATTGGCAGTTTTTGTCATTTTCAGTAAAAAATATATTTCAACAATGTCACTTGGTGCTAAATTCTATCCCAAAAAGATAATTTTCACTGAAAATGACAAAAACTGTCAATCTGTCAAATTTGACTGATATATCAACCAAACCTTAGTTCCACTAGGTACTGCCAGGGTTTAGCATCAGCTCTATCATGGATACTGCTCTCCGAAGTGCTCATCAAGACATGTATGTTGCAACATGGTTGCACCAAACCTGAATTCCACTAGGTAGTAGGTACTGCTACTACTGCCAGGGTTCAGTCAGGGTCATTTTGCTGTCTCATTTTAAAATATCACGAATTTAATTTTATTAAACGTTAATGCAATTGAGAGTAATCCTAATTGATTTTTTGAAACTTTAATGAATTTGATTCGAATTAACTTTAATGCAATTGGTTAATGGCGGAACTAATGGTTAATGCAATTGATCAATGGTTAATTAAAATTAACAATTACGGCCAACACTGTTCTGAGCTAGGTATAAAAAAGAGTCCTCTCCCAGACAATAGAAATAGGCAGAATTTGCTGTCTACGTGTAATGTATTGTTTACATGGAACTACTGAACTGATTTTGATAAATGAGGCGTCAATTTATTCGCCTTTGCATCCCAGGTGCACAAAACTTAAATTTTAACTCACTTTCAAAGGAGGAGATTAGGTACGAAACGAAACCATTGTTTTGCTTATTTATCAAATAAATTCATTTTATAAATTATAATTCCACTCCAAAACATCGTTTTCATGTGTTTTATGTAATGTTCTTTCATTTAATACCCGATAATTAGGACTATTCTTTGCATAATATGAGCGCATTAAGGTAGAATTGTTGGCGCGCTTTAATTTTTTTTTGTACCACTTCCAGTTTTTATCAGAAATTAAAAATTTAAGCCGTGACGTATAGTTGAATTACTGGTTTCTTTTATATTAGACACAACGTTGTAATAACGTTTTTAGTTGAGCTATAAAATATATATACACGAACTTTTCTCAAAAAAAGTGGTTTTTCTTTGTTTGTAGCTCCTAAAATATATATTGTTTTTATAAATAATGTATTAACGAATCATAAAATATTTAATAACCTTCGTTTAATATAGCACACTTGTATGTATGACTCATGGTGTAGTTATAATTTAGGTTTTGCAAATTACGGCTTCGGTCACATGTATGACGCCATTATTTGTTATTCAGGCAGTATAGAGATTGTCTCCCAGCAGTTTTATGATCCTTTTTATATTGCTAATAACATACTTATGCAGATTATCCTGAAAATGACCAATTTTGATTTTTTTAACTTTAATGCATTTGTTCTAGCAAATACATACAGTTTGATGCATAATTTTCACATTTTTGGTCTGATTTTGATTATTTTGATATCAGTGTATGGCTTGAGACATCAGCTTTAATTTTGTAGTACATTGCTTTAACGTCCGACTTTTGGTTTGGTTGAAAAACCAAAATAATCGAATTTTTTTTTCATCATTTTTATTTATTTTTAAATTTCTCTTAATCTATTGTCTATTTTGGTACATAGTGCATTAGTGAAATATATAATATTTTATTGGCTTTCGTTTAATACCCCACACGTGTATGTGCAATGCATAGTTTGGGTGCAAAATGCAATATTCGCAACGAGGCGGGGGTCATTTTGATGACGTCATTCCGCTGAAGTAGATGGCCGGCGCCGCTGTCTCCCGGCAGTTTTAGAGACCCAGTACCATGCCCAACAACATACTAAAATTTGGTAGCGGTTTCCGGATCTGAACTATATTCCCATAAGGCAGCAAATGAATCATTTACTAACCATAAGTGTTTTTCAGAGTCGTTATGAGGCGTGAGCAAGTCTTCAAGATATGTTTAAATCATGCACTGACTCCAGATATAACTTACAACCTTAAAGACGAAAAAAATTGGATATTTGCTGCTAATGATTTCAGCGAAGGAGAATTAACTGTGCAACGTTTTTGCTTGAAGTTCAAAACGAAAGAAATTGCCATGCAGTTTAAAGACGCTGTGGACAAAGCGAGAGACGGGAAGAGTAATAAAATACAGCAAAATCAAAATATTTCTGTTAAAAGTGATACTGACGATGATGATGTGGAATTTATTACTGAAACACAGTCCAACTCGGAAGAAAAGAATAAAGCATTGGAACTAATGTTACCAGAGAATTTCTTTTTATATAAAAATAAGGACCCTTGTCGTGGTTGCCGTGGTTGCGACGACAGCAAAGATTCGACAACCCAAGCCCCAAAGAGTAACATTGCCATGAGTGCTTTTACTGCTCCGACAACATTCGCTAGTCCGCTTAAGATACCAACCGAAAACAATGCTGTCTTTACTCCAGATAAAGTAAATGCAACTAAAACTGCTAACACTTTTGAACAGCCTGCTTTTTCTCAATCAACCATTTCTACTACTGATACTATTCAGAAACCGAAATTAGTTCCTGCAGACAACTCCACTTCAATATTCAGAACAACAATGCTCAACTCTTCTATTCTCCCTGGGTTGCAAACAAGCACTACTAGCGGAACGCAATCAGATCCTCAATCAATATTTGCTACTGCAAATTCCAACTTGTCGTCAAACAATTCAACTTTGTTTGGGTTTAAACCAAATAATAACGGCAATATCGAGGCGAAGTCTATATTCGGGGCAGCCGTTAATGTCAAACTAAATGACGGCCAAAAGCTAGATGGAAAATCAATTTTTGGGTTTTCGAGTGGTATGACGAATGAAAAACCTTTTAATTTGTTCAATCAAAATGATGGCAAGATATTTGTCATGGCAAACGACGCCGTTAAATCAGATAAAACATCAGCATTTGCCTCGGTAGATGCACCAAATTATTTTGGCAATGGCAAGAATGCTTGGAGCTTTGATCCTAAAACTGACTCTAAAGCGTCAGGAGACAGTAACAGTGAGCTTGTCAAACTATTAAATACACCAAACGAAGACAAAAATACGACTAATCCTGCCCCGAAAACATTAGGCTCAGATAGTTTATTGTCTTTTAGTGCTTTTAAAAGCCAACCTGAACTAAAGTTCCAAAGTAAGTATTAACTGTTTAAATTCAAATATGTATATCAAGCGAAAAAACACGCCTGTTTAATTTCTACTTACATAGAATGTCTGTTAAATGTTTTTGTTTGAATGTGTTTTTGTGATGAAAAAATACTATAAAAAATAAACTGCTAGAAAAGCCAGAAATCGAGGAAAACTTTTCCCATACATTTTTGTATGAAAATATATATACTTTTCCTCGATTTGTGGCTTTTCGAGCCGGTTTTTTTTTTTGGTCCCATACAAGCTTTTGATTCTGGATAGGAATGGGATCGATTGTCATCGAAAAAAAGTTTGTCAAAAATGACATTTTTCTCGCAACCTGTATGTTTTTTCCAAAATCTGTAAACGCCAATCTTTATTCATTTGAAATCGAGGTAAGGTCTTCTAAGACCGTTTTCGCGTAGCAGCACGGGATCTGGTAGCTACCTTGGGTATTCGAGCGATAGAGGCAAATAGATGAAGGAATGATCGAACTAGTTTGCGGTTATCTTAGATCACAGATAGCGGAGACATAAACATAAACCATACGCTACATACTAATGTATATGCTAATGTATGTGTAATAATGCTAATGACAGGCCTCAAAAGCGCCCTCTGCAGTGAGCAATTGGAAGTTTTAAGTCCTATTCAGAAATATTTTTGTTTTCATTCACTATACGACTATATTGTTTTTAGAAAACCCTGATTTCAAATGGGAAGGTGCTGGTCAGCAGTTGTTCGTACAGGCGCCGAAAACAAACAGTACCAGCGATGCAGACAACGAAGTGGATACCGGCAACGGAGCGGAGGAAGAGTACGACCCGCATTACGAGCCCATTGTCCCCCTGCCCGACAAAATTACCGTGACCACGGGCGAGGAGGACGAGGTATGTCCTACTTTTGTACCCGGGTGAAGCAACTTTTTGTTGTCACTCGTTGCCATGGTTACGTTCTTAAAACTTCGATTTTATGGTAATTAAAATAACCAAACATGCATTTTTGTGGCAGATATAAGGCCTTTCCACTGAGCTACCACTAATAAGCACGTTTGTGGATGTTTATACAACATTCCGTCTAACAAACTGTGCTAATATTGTCCCCTGGCTGACGGGACACAATAACAACAAGAAATAGTTGATTCACCCACCTATGACATGTACAAAAATAAATAAATGTGCCTAATATTTAATTACCTATGTTACCTACATGTAAATATTAATTGTACCTATACTAACACACTGGACCACGGTCTGCAATAAATATTTCAATTTCAATTTCAATATAATATTTTTAATACGTATATAGGTGCTACTTTACGTAGCTGTTTAGCGTGCGGAAAGTTGGTTTTCGCGAACTAGTGCTTTTTACTTTTCCAATTTTTTAAATTTATACTTGTTCCAATTCATGACTACTTATTGATAAGTGTTTAGTTTCCTTTAAACGTCGTAATAAACATAAAAACCTACTGTTAATGTAAGAATACGAAAAATATACATATTTCATACTTTATTACTTACCTCTTCATTATTATAACACGTCTATTTTTTTTATATTGAATATTGAAAAACCGTTCTTAATAAGTTGTCTGAATGGAACGGAACGCCTGTCAAAGAAGAGGCGTTTTTTCTTTCTGCTTTAAGTTTCCAAAGGCAACATTCGATATTGTTTTTAAAAATGTACGATACACAAATAATCGTAATTAACGATATTTGGGTAATAATAGTACAATGTTTTATATTTACAATTGTTTCTGTCTTATAGGACATGCATTTAAAAAAAAACATTGAAGTGGGTTTAATAATAATAACACCCAGCTAAAAAAAACACCTTCATAATGTCAATGTCAATGATGTCACAGAATTAATAATATAAAAGTTTCGAATTCCTTCCTTGTTGTTTTTCTTATTTTTTTGCAACTGTGTTAAAAAACGTCGTTCGATACACGTGCGGAAATGTCATTCTTCACTCGTCCCGAGTCTTGCCACTCGCCTACGGCTCGTGGCAAGATATTTCGGTACTCGTGAAGTAATGGCATGCTTTCCGCACTAGCATCGAAATGTACTATTCCATATTCTGTATGTTCGTTGTAAATGTTATCTTAATGCGAAGCGTACTGTTGTAGTAACACATTTTATATTATTGTATACCGATGTATTCTGTCATACCAGGAGAAGTTGTTTGGAAGGCGTTGTAAGCTGTTCAGATACAATGACGCCACCCGCGAATGGAAGGAACGAGGCGTTGGAGAACTAAAAATATTGTATCACCCTGTGAAGAAGACTTACCGACTGCTGTTTAGACGTGAACAGGTGTGTGTACTTTTAAATGTTGTCTTCGTTTACATATTATGTATATTATTTAACCCTCAGAGCATAGAATAGTAGAGAGAAGGCTAATCGCCGGTGGCCGCGTCGCTGTTGTTAGCTCAATGGGCCAATAGCATACACTGCCGCTAGTTCACCCTCAGTTGTTACCGAGTGTGCACGAATGCTAACACACAGATAAATCCGTTTTTATCCGAAATGACAAATTGTACAAACATTGTATTGCTTACCTATTCTTATATTGTAATGCATTGTACTGTAATTTGACGACCATTACGAGATACCTAGGTATAACTAGCCATATTGACATCTTTTTCGTAACCATGCTATTAGAGCGACGTCTGTTCGCCACGGGCACAGTACACCTGCCAGGCTTGTGGGCGTGTTTGCCGCTCCCGTATTGGCCTGCACAGCCATGGAAAATGTTGTCGCCCTACCTGACACTGTTTCTACTGTCTGCAATAGACTTTAAGGCCATTGATATTTATTTCCCAACATTTATTTGACTTTATGATGAATTTTTATCTGTATTGACATTTGTATATAATAAGTGACGATCATAATATAAATTCGTATAGATTAAGTTAAAATAATTTATAATGTAATTTAATATTATGAAATAAATAAATCTAAATCATCGTAGTGATTTGATTCATTTCCCATCCAATGGAATCACACTTCACATGTAAATACGATAAATACTATTTGTTTCTAATGAAACAATCACTTCAATAATATTCAACATATTGCATTACATTGCTGCTGAACAAGTTACATTATTGCAAAGCCAAGTGTTTACGCCGCAATGAATATGGTACAAAACGATAGACTCAAATGACAAATTGTCTCATAGTATGATTAGTATAGAGGACCTACCGCGAACTACTTCGTCAAACTTCGTTTATTTGCATCTTTATCACTCATGCGATGCGCGAATGTCTCGTGCTTTGTGTTGGGGTAAAGAACTTGCGAAAGGGCGACAGGCGAACTCAATACAAATTGGCCGGCATGTCCGATCTTCTTATATTCATATATCTGTGATTTAATTAAATAGAATACAGTTTAAAATGAATTAAATATAATAATGTATGCAACTATAACATGGAGATGTAACAAGTATTATAATTTACCTATTTTAATTTGGTTTGGTGGACAGGTACACAAGGCTGTGCTGAACATGCTTATCTTCATGGACCTGGAGTTGCTGCCGATGAGCAAGAGCGATCGCGCGTGGACGTGGGCCGGGCGCAACTACGCGGAGAACGCCGCCGGGGACCAGGAGACGCTTGCCGTGCGGTTCAAAACACTCGACATGGCCACTGAATTCTTCAATAAAGTCGAGGAATGCGTACGGGTATGAGTGTTATGCCGTATTTTTAAGGCATACCTGTAATTTATTTTGTAACACAGTATATCCTATATAAAGGGTGGAAAGACACGACGATCCTTCTCGCAAAGGGGGGTTAGTTTAAGTGATGGAGAATCGATTCGTAATGTTTAGATTTTTGTTACGAACAATTAGTAAAAATATTAAAATTAATTAATCTTCTTCTTAGTGACAACCCTACTATTACTACGTACTATCAACCTACATGTAAGTGTAATGTGACACTTATGTTTACAAAAATATTTGACATAAAATTGACATGACAATTGGCTAGTTGGGTGTGGTGGAGGATATCGTTGTCTGTAGCGTCGTAACGTCTCGGCGGCATTATAATTACACTCCCCGTATAACATAAGCAAATTTAGGTAATCGCGGGCTCCCAAGGGCATTTTGAAAATAGGTTTTTTTCGCGTAATTTGCAATTTATTTGCGTCACGGTTTTATCACGGGTAAAGGTGACAGTCCATTTCCAACCGCAGCTGCATTACTGCAGCGGCCTGAACGCGTCGGTGTTATTGTCAATTTCCATAGTAAAATGAATGACTATATCGATTGCACGTATGGTGATTTTAACGTATTCCCGACCGCAGCTGCACTACTGCTCCGACACGTCGGTGTTATTGTCAATTTCCATAGTAAAATTAATGACAAGGCCGACTGCACATAGCATGGCCATTTTTGCGTATTTAGTGTATTATTGCAACTGCGGCTGCAGACCGCACGTCAAATCTGTCACCTGCACTGAAATGTCTTTAGGTCACAGATATTAGTAGTTCTAAGCAAAGAGGATATAACCAAAAATGTTACTGAACCTAATGAGGGTTGTCACTTGCAGTATTTTGCATTAAAAGTTAACTGCCTATAACTTTAAAACGGTTACGAATATGAGCCTAGTTTATTTAGAGGAAATACAGTACTAAATCCAAACAATCCGCCTTTTGCGGAAAGGATCGTCGTGCCTTTCCACCCTGTATATCGTCGTCTAGTACCCACAACACAAGTTTTTTTTTTAGAAGTTACAAGCTGCAGCAGCACAGGCCGTAAGAGAGGAAAAGGAGGTGAAAGAGAAGCCGAAAGGCATGGCTTTATTGAGGTTACCTAAACATTTACAAGACAGCGCACGCGCTGATAATGCTTTGGCAATGAAAACTGAAACTCAAACTCTAACTGTTGAGGCCGCCGAAGAGACTAAAACGGAGTCTGCTGAACGAGAAGTAACGAAACGTGTTCTCTTCCACGATATGGAGCAACATCAAGAGGCGAACGACGAACAAGCGGAAGGTTACGAACACGAGCAAGTTTATTACCAAGGCGATGACTACGATACGTACTATAATGAGGTAAATGTTTGTCATACTTCAATGAAGGAAGATACACATTTACATTTGGCAGGGTCATATGACATTTAAACCTTTGGGACTTCATTCACAAAATGCCGATCTCTGGGTCTGCAGAATTATCCATATTTAATAGGAATCGGACAATTACAGCAGCCAATACATTGTTTCCTTATCATTGTTTGTATTTGATGCTCAAAGACTGCACTTTATTTATGTTTTTGTGACCGTTTATTCGATTGTTGACGATGTACGGTGGGGTTTAAAGGAGGTTCTGTGACAGGATGAGGAATCCGCCCCGTACTTCTCATGCGACTGCGAGGCGGAGGTGGCGCAGGGCAACGCGATGACGTCGTGTGCGCAGGCGCACGTGCAGGTGCTGTTCGACCACGCCATGTACGCGCCCAAGATCCAGCTCACCAACATGGCCACGGGCGAGCTGGTGGCCGATATGCTCATACATGACGAGACTGACTTTCAGGTAACTCAAATACAATAGAAAACAGTACTGTTCATTTATAAGATAAGTGGTAATATTGTCCATGACACTGGCTGTCGAATAGAAACCATTGAACCCAACGGTTGCCACCGTCAATCGTATTATAAGGTGCCAGCTTTTTCATAGTTCAAAATAAGCTAGCTATGTCGGTTATCTTAGACTGAGAAACTGAAACACAACTTTAGGCAGATAATATGGAGTCATACGCACACACGTCGGCCACGTCGGGTATCCCCACCGACGCAGTAGGGATCCACAACTGCGTAGGGGGCGCCACTAGCACAAATAGAGGGCCTACCGCGAAACACGAAAATAGAAAGTTCGTTATCTGCCTCTCTATCACTCTTGTCTTGCGTATTCGAGCGATAGAGGCGTGCGTGGGGCCGAAGCCAACAGCGCAGAGGCCCTTTAATGCAATTTAATCTAAAAGCAAGGGATACACGTGGCGGATACCATCCCCGAGCGCACAATATGATACATCCGGAGATGGTCCCCGCCAGGTCACAGATTAATAAATGCCAGGTGCAAAGACTATTGCGATCCAGCACTTTTGTGCTGCTATGGGATCTAAGGTCATAAGGCTATTGATATGCAAGTTGGATAGACTGGATAATGGGCTATGGGAGGAGACTAGCGGACACTTGCCGTGACAATTAGTCTCAAAATTGTGAAAGACAGGTAGTGACACAGTGCGACAATAGGGCAACACTTCAGAGCGGCTGTGAGGTTGTCGAGAGGTGAGTCTGCGGTAGCCAGTTCCCGGTAATCCGTTCAGCAGGTCGCCGGCGTTATGACATTTTACACTTCCAACCTGGAGCATAGGTCCCGCTCTTGCGACTCCACTCTGCATGGCGAGGGCCAGATGAAAGGGCCCCCTGGAATAGGGGTCCGCGGTGTCGCCACTCACCGTCAGCTCGCCACAAGCTGACCCCGCGGGGGCACTAATAATATTATTTTTTTACAGGGCACTAATGAGTTCTATCAGGGGGGGTGTCATTTGGCCGGCGCGCCTCCCGGGCAGGCGTGTGGCAGTGGGCTGCCGCTCGGCTCGCACGATAGTCGTGTCAAGTGGCGCTCGCGCAAAATTGAAAATACAAAATGGCTTCGAAACCTAAATCTCGATCTAATCCATATAAAACATCCTTAATTTATTGAAAATTGGTTGCCTGACCTGACCGACATATTTTCAAAGGAATACCTACAGCTGTGGCATACCTACTTCCGTGAGAATCAGACATACTATCTCCGAATAAAAATTTTATGTTCACAGAATCAACGTTTGTAATTCCTACATATTTATCTTGAAAAAAAAAACCGGCCAAGTGCGAGTCGGACTCGCCCACCGAGGGTTCCGTACTTTTTAGTATTTGTTGTTATAGCGGCAACAGAAATACATCATCTGTGAAAATTTTAACTGTCACGGTTCATGAGATACAGCCTGGTGACAGACAGACAGACGGACAGACAGTACTATTAGTTATTCTGTGGTTCTATGTCTGGTTTAATTAATTACCCGTATTAGATTTACACACTGTAGATAAATATATACTTATAGTATACATAGGAAACACCCATGACTCGGGAACAAATATTTGTATTTATCGCACAAATAAGTGCCCTTACCGGGATTCGAACCCAGGAGCATCGGCTTCACATGCAGGGCACGCATCACTACCCACTAGAACAGACCGGTCGTCTAGGTTGGTTGGTTGGTTGGTTGGTTGGTTGGTTGGTTGGTTGGTTGATAGTTAGTAATGTTTCGCGTTGTGTTGTGTATGTCGGCAGGTGTCCGAGGCCACGTGCAGCTGGACCGGCACTGACTACACCAGCAACGACCCGCTTGACACCACCGTCACGCTCGCCTTCCCCGACAGTGAAACAGCGATGCAGTTCTATGAGAGTTGCGAGGTGAGCTACTTACCTATTACCCCTTTTATCTCAATTCAATGGGACATCCCACCAGAATATCCTTTATGCAACGTAAATACATATTCAGACTTTCTTTTAGCTTAAGTACATTGGTTTCCTAGCATTTTCATCCGTATAAAGGTTGTCCCGGAAGTAAAGAAACAACTTTCAAAGTCTTACTGGCCGAAAGTATTATTAAAACAAAACAAAAGTTTTGGTGTCGTTGCATCTACGATTTCGTTATCTGTCATTTGAAGCGGGAATTTCGTTATTGCATATTAGTTTTTCAAAATGAATGATCAGAATATGAAGCACTTGCTAATAGGATTATTCAGAATTGCCTTTATTTTACGAGTCTCATACTAAAAAAGGATATAGTAAAACACTTTCTTCAAGTAGACAAGCTAGTATACATATATAATAATAAGTCTTTATGAAGAAACGGGTGAGATCAGTTTTAAGAAGATTCCGGTTAGAAATAGGACAATCACGGTACATCGAAATATTAACCGAGTTAAATCTCTTTGATAAGACTACTTTAACGTCCGTCAGAGTGGCAGCGGATAAATTATAAGTATCAAAGTCGTCTGTCGCCAGAATGATAAAAGAACGAAGTAGATTTAAAACCATATGAAGGGTACACGGAAAGAACATGTCTAGTCACTTTAGTAACATTTTGAGTAATCGTGGTTTTAAAATTTGGAACCATGTCAAAATGTATGGTAATTCCGTTACTAGGTCTTTTTTAAACTAAAAAATGGTTTTGTTACATCTATTATACAGTGGTAGCAACAGATATACCTAATAGTTCATTAAGAGCTCTACATTTTGAGATGAAAATCTTATTTTCCGAAAAAAGTGACTAGACATGTTCTTTTCATGTACCCTTCATATGTGCAACAAACTGCTTCTAGATATGTAAAGGACCAAGAGGAACATCCCAAAAGAGGTAACCAATAAGTTTATAAGTTAGCTGAAAAAAATACTCAAAGATTTATTGACGATTGAACCTATGTTCCGGCTAAATCCCAATCATGTTCATGAAGGAAACATTTCCGTACAACCATTCATTAATTTCCATTCAGTCGTATAGATGTGACTTAGGACCAAAAAATTATACCAAAAGCCAAATTTTTTTACGAAATACTTTGTATGGCCAAACGAGACGGCTGCAAAATCCTGAACAGCCGTAATGTGACTGGCCGCGAACAATCTCAGATAATAATAAAAAAAGTTGTCGTGGGAGCTAACTCGGTATGAATCTAATAATTTAATTAACTTTGTGACTACTTTCAACCAAAATCATTACTTTTAATGTTTAACCTTTAAACCTTAAATTACATATTTTGAAAATAAATTGGTATCTTTACTTCCGGAACACCCCGTTATGCGTGCCATGTCTGTTTAAATATGTCTTCGAGAGTTATTTTAGGAAAATGTTCATATTAACTTACGTAATTAGTCTCGTTGTATTGTTTTTCAGTCAAATAAAGAACACAATTCCGCTGAAGATGCTGACACAGAAGCGTAAAATAGATTCTTGATCATTCTAACGTAAAAACTAATAGTATTATTGTATAGCCAATTTGAGTTTATATTGATTTGACAATGTGAGTTCCTAAACGGAGCAGAGTTTCTTAGTTTTATGATGTACTTAGATTATAAGCGTTTCTCAATCATTTTATTTAACTGCGACAGTTGTTGAATTCATCTAATTGTCAAAATAATTGTTTGTTATACGTAGACCTTTCCCTATTTGTGTTAAATTGTATCTGTGTGTAGAAACTAGAATACTTAAGCCTTGTGTTAGTACGATAAAACTTGTATAGTTCTTCTATCATAGAACATAGGATTACTTTGAAGTTAATTGTTTTATTTGTTACGGGTTTTCATCTTTGGCGAACAGCAACACAAACTTTGTTTAAATTTGTATAGAATTTTGTCAGTTAACTAAATCAATATCCTTTTGGTGATGTCGAATGCTATGAACTTCATACTTGCTACCAGTTGTAATCGTGACGCCACGGAGGTAAAGCCTGACCAGGAAGGAATATATGATTTTTTTTTTTTTTTTTTTAATTTATTTAATAAGGAAGCAAATTACAGTTTTTTAGATCATTACAAGACCCATCGTAGGCAAAACCTTATGGAGGTTTGTGTGCCGATGGGGAGTTCGAGAATAACATAAAGAAAAACAATATTATATCCTATATCTTATCATAAATATGATTCTTAGTATACATAGCTTGCCACGCGCCATGTTGCGGAATTTCATTAGAACTATTTTTTTTTCATACTATACCACAGATTATATAATAGTTCTTACGAACAGATAGTTATTTCTCAAAGAAAACCTTTGATACCTACACAAAAATACAATGGAGTGGCCTTCAACGCGCCGCTCCCCTCACCGCGCGCGCCGGCACAACGCCAGGGTTGCCGACGCTTCTTTCAAATACTTAGGTTTCTTAGGTTAGGTGTCGTAAAAAACATTACCTACATCTTCGTGTTTTAGATTATAAGTCTAGTTTGAAAGGTAAACAAATCAAATCTGATATAACGTTTCCAACATCTGTAAGTAAATAATGCCTTATACCTAATACTTAGTAAAACTTATAAAAGTGGATTATGATAATAATAGATCAAAATCTTTTAGTGTTTAACGTTATAAGTGTATCACTGTCTTCTTTACCAATATTGGTGTTATAATAGTGTCACTGTCAAACATGTGAGAACAGTAATCTATGTAAGAAAAGTAAAAAAAAAATCCCTTTAAAATCTTAAAAGAAAATAAATTATTTCTGATTGCAAATTGTATTGACTTTTAATAAATACTTATATTGTTTTAGACAGGAGTTTCACACATATACTAATCTATGGTTTCACCACCGACGAGCAAGCCCCTATCAAAGAGAATTGTTTGTAATAGAGAGGTAAAGAAATAAATGTGCCCCGTAGTTTCACTAGTCTGGCCCGTTTCCCGTTTGTTCCTTTGGGCGAGACTCTTCAGTCTGGCGGCCTACCGCGAACCACGTTCGACGTGTTGCCTCTCTGTCGCACTTGTAAATTCCTACGTAAGTACCTAATTGTCGTGACGCTGGCAGAAATAGTTAGAATCTACACACTGATTTAAACTTTCACGATTTTTACTCATTATTATTCACAACGACGGGACTTAATCGCGTAAAACGCGCGTGACCTTGGCAAACTACTCAAACACTAGTGTTCATATATATGCCGATGATATGCAGCTATATTTTTCATTTGACCCAAAAGACACGAAATGTGCTATACAACAAATAAATGAGGATCTAGATGCAATATACAAATGGGCATATAATAATAACCTAGTTTTAAACCCCTCAAAAACAAAGTACCTTATATTTGGATCTCAGTTACAGCGCAGTCGGATAATTTAATTCTGATCCTAGATTAGTGATTAATGGTAAAAGGATTGAGAGAGTGGATACAGCCAGAAATTTGGGATTGATAATAGATAGTGATATGCGCTACATTGATCATATCAATACAAAAATAAGAAACTCATTTTACAGGCTAAAAGTTTTTGTATGGTATTCGCAATTACCTAACGGAAGAGGTGAGGCTGGTTTTGGTTGAGTCGCTAGTATTGTCACAGTTTAATTACTGCGACACCGTTTATGGACCATGTCTGCTGGCTAAAACCGCGCATGCAATTCAAAGAGTCCAAAATTTTGTTTCTCGGTGCCAAAGCGAGCCCATGTCACACCGTTTCTTAACGAGAGGAAAATTCTAAATATGGCAGCACGTAGAACCTTGCATATTGCTAGTATGGTTAAAAATGTAGTTTCTAGTCAAAAACCAGAATAAATTCCGTTGGATGAAAGACGTTCACGATCGAAACACTCGCAGTAAGTATCTAAATAAAATGAGTGCTCCGCAATATAAAACAGCTGGTTATCGTGGCTGCTTTAAATATTCGGCGTCTAAGATCTGGAACGACCTGCCCCCGCCTTTGCGCGCTAAATTGTCCCTTCCAACTTTTAAACGCAAATTGAGCTTACTATTAATAATGACCAAATTGCCACAGAAGATATAATTATTTAAAATAGTGCTGTGCTACACTTAGGACACTTTCTTGCATATATTTTATAATTTGTTAAAAATATTATAAGTATTTCCTCATACAAAAAGTACTTTAGTCTTTTTTTTGTAACTGTCAAACTAGTAGACTTGTTAATGAAAAGTATTTTATTAATAATTTTAGGATAAACAGTTAAACTTGTTAATTAACTTGTTAATTGTATGAAATTTTGTAAACTGTATGAAACTGTAATAATATTTTGTTAGAGTTTAACTATGAAATTTTTCGTGTAATCTAATTATTCTAAATTTAACCTGCATATATATATATCTGTAAAAATAATATCCCGCGCACATATCAATGTGGTTCAGTAAGGGGGCGGACTGAAAATCAGCGCTGTGCGGTCAATTCCTGGTGAACTGGTTGGCGCAGCATATGCTGAGCCCGCTCCTTTTGTCGCGCATGCCAATTTTTTATGTTATTTGTTTCCTGTAATTTCTCTTTTGTTGTGTGGCAATAAATGTTTTCTTATTCTTATTCTTATGCTAAAATAAGTTTTAAATTTACCTCCGACGTTTCGAGGACGGCGTTGTCCCCGTGGTCTCGGAGAAACGTCGGAGGTAAATTTAAAACTTATTTTACGCGATTAAGTCCCGTCGTTGTGAATAGTTACAATCTTATGAAGAATAGGGGATATTACTGCAATGTTCTGCCACTACCTATCGAACCGCGCTGTATGCGGGTTCGTGTCCTCCGTGGGTCTGCTAGTTCCTTTCCAAAGCAAACGTTCAGCCAACCAACGCTATCGAACCACGCAGTATGCGGGCTCGTCTCCTCCGTGAGGTCTGATACCTGACCGCTGACTGATGGGGTCGCTGCACGTCGGCGGCTGCGCCCTGTCGTTGATACGACCACCACGCACCACCGGAGCACTGCTCCACGGTGGCCTTAAAAAGGTCCTGTTGCAGGCAACTGCGGTGGTGCGTGGCACAACCTCGTGGTCTTCGTTTGTTTCTTTGTTTGGTAGGGAGATGCTGTAGCGTGACGCTACATCTGTCGTTTTGTTTTGGAAACTACTTGCTTGTCAGTCATGTCTAGTTTGCTTGTTTGTTTAGTCGTGTCGTATAGTTTGAATTGATTCACGCAATTACGGTTAGATGGCGGTTTAAAGAAACACATGGAACCTTTTTGGACGATGATATTTTCGAGATTGGCAGGTTACAATTGCGTTGAATTTTGAATTTCAATTCTGATTCGGAAAGAGAAATTTGTTTTCTTCGTGATACTTCAGATGGATGTTGGGATTGACGTGTAAAGATCTGTTTGTGATAAATTAGATTTTTTCCTGGTTTTTTCGTCAAAGTTAACCTTTTAAGTTTGAAGAGGAACGTTTTCTTCTGAGGTTGCTAATAACAACTTCGAGTGCGCTTTACTTCCCGTCGTTCCGCGGCCTCGTTGGCCGCAGTTGCCTGCAACAGGGCCTTTTTAAGGCCAACGTGGAGCAGTGCTCCGGTGGTGCGTGGTGGTCGTATTAACGACAGGGCGCAGCCGCCGACGTGCAGTCGGCAGTGGATGGTCGTCGACCCCATCAGTCAGCGGTCAGGTATCAGACCCACGGAGGAGACGAGCCCGCATACTGCGTGGTTCGATAGCGTTGGTTAGCCGAACGTTTGCTTTGGAAAGGAACTAGCAGACCCACGGAGGACACGAGCCCGCATACAGCGCGGTTCGATAGGTCACGGTACAGCTTCGGTTGGCCAAACAAATTGTCATCGTCTACGGAGTTTGAATATTTTTTTAACGTATTGGAATCGGTTCCCGTTTAATTTATTTTTCCCGGTTCATTGTTATTTTTTTGTGCAATATTTCTTTTAATTCTGTAAAGTCGCTTATCCGTATTCCGCATTTATTTAAGGCATTGTCTTATAAAATTCTAATTGCCCCTAATTGTCAGGCGAAACTAATATTCGGCAATAAATTTAGGTACCTATCACCCGTTGAAACAGCCATTATCGTCCATAATCTCCATCTCATTAATCCATTTCTTTCCTTCTACAGCTAAATTTATACGCCATTATCTTTCGCTCGTACGGAAAGCGGACTGTCAGAAAAACAATTTGTTTTGGTTACATTAATTTTTTAAATTCCAAGTGTAATTTTTTTTAGTAACTTTCGGAAGTGCTTATCAAATTATACGTGTTGTGCACAAGTATTTGTTTTACTGCAAATTTGAAGAGCAAATGCCGTAAAAATTTGAGGATTGTCTAAAACCCCCTGGTAAATACGTTCATACCAAGGATCACCAGAAGGATCCACGCCACGCGCGAATGAGATAAGCGCAACTTGAGCGCGGGACAAGGCGTCAGGAACAACATTAAGAACACCCTTCTTATGCTCAACTTCAAAGTTATATTGGGAAATCAAAGTTGCCCAACGAGCCAAACGTCCAGTAGGATTATCAAGGGTGATCAACCATTTAAGAGCAATGTGATCAGTAACGATCTTAAACTTCATTCCATCGAGATATCCACGGAAATGCTTGATGGAATCAATAACGGCGAGAAGCTCATGTTCGGTTGTACCAAACAAATTGTCATCGTCTACGGAGTTTGAATACCATAGGCACCCAGGGCCAGTTGGCGGGAGTGGTAGTGTTCTCGATTTCCGCTAACCTATGTGCGACGAACGTTTTGTACCTACGTGGGTCCGACCGTATCCACGTGAGTGCCGTTTTGGAGTCAGACCAAAAATACTTGTCCTTTATTACGTAGTCTGACTCTTTGACTATGGTCTCCGCTAACCTAGTCGCTAGTACGCAGCTCTGTATTTCCATACGCGGAATACTAACTACCCGGACTCTTACCTAAGACGGATATGGGGCTAACATAACCGATCGGATCGAATATCGACATCGCACTACTCGTAACCTGTCGTTTTGTAGGTAATTTCTGACCGTTAAGTACGTCCTCGGGCGTGTTGCGAAAGCTTACGTTGAAACCTAAGGTGTCACGCTTGTGATTCCATTTCAAACCTAACGTACGTTCGCTCTCGCTAGCGCCTTACAATGACGTTTCCTCCTTACTTTTTGTGCCAAACCTATAATGAGTGGTCAGCATGCAAAATAACCCTGGATTGAAAATTACATTAACTTACTTTTGATTTGTACAGCCACCTTTGCATGATTTACGCTGGGCTGTGCATGGTAAGCTGACGTGACGACACCCACAACCCACAACGCATGGTTTTTGCAGCCAGGTTTGCAGCCAAAATGGTCCAAGAGGCTTAATTGCGACCAAATCGCTGTAACTGCCGACCATTCTGGAGTCCAACTCTCTTTTTCCTTAGTCCATCCCTAAGAAGATGTACATGATGTAGTGTTGTGATCCTGCCGGTGAGTAAGGTTGCCAGAGCTCGAGGGAGAGGAGTGTTAGGGTCGGCAACGCGCATGTAACTCCTCTGGAGTTGCAGGCGTACATAGGCTACGGAGACTGCTTAACATCAGGCGGGCCGTATGCTTGTTTGCCACCGACGTAGTATAAAAAAATAGTTTAGCTTGTAGATTTTTTTTAAATATATTTTGAAGAAATTTACACTCATTAAAACTATTCATATTTCGTGAAGTATGAGAGGTATCGGTGTCGGGTTTTTTGTATAATACTTGTTATTTATTCAGTAATATATACGTGCATTAAACTATTCATGCTCTATTTTTTTTTTTTGAGAAATCAAGTAAAAACTATCAATCGAGAAAAAAAAAACTTAAGATGCCGTTTTTTGTCAAAAGTATTCAGTATATATTTTTGACTATTTTTTTAAAGTAATGTATATAATGAGCTTTCATTTGAGATATTAAACATTTAAATCGGTTCATTGGTTTAACTTGTAGAATTTTTTGAAATATTTTTTAAAGAAGTGGCGCCATCTCTGTTCCTAAGGGGTGAAAAGTAAAAAATGCTGCGGGTCAAATCACTCAGTTTGGTCCCTTCTAGCCTCAGAATCATGACTAAAGCATAGAAGTCGGGCAAAAATGCTTCGCAAATATGTATACCCGTACTTTACTTCCTTACGAATTAGATAATGTGCCGAAAAGAGATGCATATATGCTTGTTATTTCTAATTTACGTACGGTGTCATAAGTTTGATAATTTGCTAGGGATGTAACTGTGTCGACTTTTTATATCGATAAATTATGCATAAGTTTATGTGCCGTGTAAAATAATAATCACGAAATTGGCAAATTGATAATAGTCTGGCTAATGAAAGTTGAACCTGAAAAAACGCGGCAATTTCAAGAAATCTGTAGCAGGCGGCTCGTTGAAATGAAATGAAATGCGTGGAATACAAGGATTGCATAACTTTTACACTTTACTACGTATGGCCCACGTGGCCCACAGAACTGGATGACACTAGACTTGCACTAGACCAAAGAGTATAATAATATAACAAAGATAATATAACACTACGTAAATTACTTAATATGACTAGAACGTAGTGATTATATGCTCTTTGAGTATGACATTAATACTAAATAAATTTAAAATGTGTTTAAAATATGGTAAGATATATTTTAATTTCACATTACCGGTCCAACGCGCTACCAATGCCATTCTTATAATTCTTCCATTTTTATTACAGGGTTGACTTTATCTCTCCTATGCGTAGTTACAAGTAAAGATCCGAAGAATTTAATGGAAAGTGTGCAACCAGCGGGTTCTCCCGTTAAAGTAACGGCGGTTTTCATTAGCTGTGAAATAGATGTAAGTCAGCTATTTACGCTAAAAATATATTCATGTTGACTGAATCTCGTGAAGGTATGATATCATATCATTTTAAAACTAAAGTCGTTGTGCATGATTTATAGGATATACAAAAAAAATCGAACGAAGATGATATTGATAATCGATTTGAGCGTGAAGAATTATTCAAACATAACGCTTTGCGTAATTGCGACAAGAAATTGGCGCTTACTATCAAGCTTACCACCAAATCCACCGTAAGTATTTTAACCCGCACATTGACAAACTTGTACTGGTACGAAGACCCGGATCCGGGCCCGGGTCTATTGCTATTGCTGGCCGTTGAGCAGTACCTAGTATTAATACATTCACCGCCTAGTGGGCGCTCGTAACTTTCCTCAGATGTCACACAACCCACTAGACGGGTTGTTGCTAGTCATAGATCACAAATAATAGCAAAAGCGCCAAGCCACTTGCCACAACTGGCACCTATAGAATTGCATGGTTTTTGGAGTACTGTTTAATTTTTTGTCTGGCAGTGAATGTTTTAAAAGAACTAACTACGGTTATAATACTGACAAATGGGGTGAATAGGGACAATTTTGAACTTTGAGAGAGATTTTAAAGGAATTTTTCCTTGATGGCCACTAATGTTAAGTTTTATAAATTTTTCTCTTATGTTTGAGAATCGATTTATAATAAAATATTTCTTAATTATTTCGTTTTATAGTCCTTTTTAAAGAAAACAGGCCATTTTGATTCATACTGGATCCGGGGTGACTAGGGACGACTAAGGTACAAATATGGACAAGTGATCACGATCAGGATTGTCAAAAATATAATAAGTTAACAGGTAAGTACGACTAGTACGAGTACCTGGTCTAGATAGTTTATTGTACAGTCGCCAACAGATAATTATATCGGAGCGGCCGAGGTACACAGTACAAGGCTCACAAATATCTGAACACGTTTCTATTGTCAAGGCGTTAGAGTGCGTGTTCAGATATATTTGAACACCTTGGCTGCTCCGATATATCTGATGGCGACTGTACTTAGGTACTTTAAAATGATTAGGTAAATATTATAAGTTAAAACACGAGTTTGTTGTAGGTAATCGTAAATATATATATATATACTAGCTGTTGCCTGCGACTTCGTACGCGTGGATTTGTATGTTGGTAGTAATAAATTTTACATGACTATGAGCATAGATCATTATGCAGCAAAATATATCAGTAGGGACGGTTAATCATTTGTTAATAATTATACAACGTATGAAATTTGTCTTTCACAAACTACGAAGTTTCAAGCCCCTAACTGAAAATAGTACATTTCGATGCTAGTGCGGAAAGTATTTCCGCACGTGTATCGAACGACGTTTTTTAATACAGTTGCGAAAAAATAAGAAAAGCAACAAGTAAGGAATGGAATTCGAACCTTTTATATTATTAATTGTGTGACACTGACATCATTGACATTGACATTATGAAGAGGTGTTTTTCTAGCTTTTATTCGACTAGAATAGATTTTGTTATTATTATTGAACCCACTTCAATGAAAGTTTTTTTTTCAAATGCATGTTCTATATAGAATAGAATAGAATTTCATTTAATCAAGTAGGATTTTACAATCTCTTTTCAATCGTCAAAAGTACCTATACATTACAATTAAATTAAAAAATAAATAACAGCTTACAAAATACAAAATTCAACAATTAAAATTTTAAATACAATACAAATACATTTCATAATTCATTCATCTACTTATAGAAGGCCATGCATCTTTATCATTAATATACTCTTCGACTGTGTAATATGCCTTATGCGGTAGACCAGATTTAACATATTTTTTAAGTCCAGGAAATGGTAAATCCAGTGCCTCCCTTGGTAACTTATTGTAGAACTGTATACACTGTCCTAGAAAAGATTTCTTCACTCTCTTAACACGAGATCTAGTTATTGCTATTTTGTGATTATAGGTATTTCTAGCACTGTGCATTTTCTGAAAAGTTTCTACATTTTTAGAGCATATAATATGCAGTCATATAGGTATTGTGATGCCATTGTTAGTATATTTATTTCTCTGAAACGTTCTCTTAATGAAACACGTGACCCTAAATTACCTATATATATGTTCCGCACTGCTCTTTTTTGCAATACAAAAATGGTTTGTATACCGGCAGCTTTACCCCAGACTAGAATTGCATATGACATTAGGCTGTGGAAATAGCTAAAATACACCATTCGGGCTGTTTCCACGTTAGTTAGTTGCCTAATTCTTCTGACTGCGTATGCTGCCGAACTCAATCGGTTTCCTAGAGAAGATATATGGGGACTCCATTGCAAATTTTTATCTATGATCAAACCTAAGAAGAGAGTCTTATCCACCATTTCTAGACATTCATTATTTAAAAATATACTCCCACTAGTAATTTTTACATTAGGTAATGTGAATCTAATCCACTTTGTTTTTTTGGAATTCAACAGCAAATTATTAATTGTGAACCAATTTACGACCATATTCATGGTACTATTTATGTCTGTATAGTCTTCAATATTTCGACTAATTTAAAAATTAAACATGTGTCATCCGCGAATAACACAATTTCACAATGATCTTTTACAATACACTATATAAGACAGAAACAATTGTAAATATTAAAACATTGTACTATTATTACCTAAATATCGTTATTTACGATTATTTGTGTATCGTATATTTATAATAAAAACAATATCGAATGTTGCCTTTGGAAACTTAAAACATTCTTGCAGGAAGAAAATACGCCTCTTGCTAGACAGGCGTTCCGTTCCATTCAGACAACTTATTAAGAACGGTTTTTCAGTATTAAAAAATAAACGTGTTATAATACTTAAAATGATGAAGAGGTAAGTAATAAAATATGAAATATGCATATTGTTCGTATTCTTACATTAACAGTAGGTTTTTATGTTGATTACGACGTTTAAAGGAAACTAATATTAACACTTATCAATAAGTAGTCATGAATTGGAACAAGTAAAAATTTTAACAAATTGGAAAATTAAAAAGCACTAGTTCGGGAAAACCAACTTTCCGCACGCTAAACAGCCACGAAAACTATCACTTTTTGAGCGTATTAAAAAACTGTTCTCGATATAATCCCTCTCAACACTTAGATTTTCAAGTCCATTATTTAAAAAAAAATTTCGCTCCCGATGTAAACTTTATTAATACAAACTTTTCAAACACGGTGCAATTAGTTTTCGTCTATTTTAATATAATGCCCTTTTACCAAGTTTTATGTTTCTAGCTTAAACGAAAACTTGTACCACGTATAAACTTACATCCCCTTTTTAACCCCCTTAGGGGTTGAATTATTAAGAACGTTGTAATAACTTATTTTGTAATATTATACAATGCCTTTCTAAGAAGTTTCAAAGCATTTGTAATGGATTTAAACTTTCAACCCCTTTTTAACCCTTTTAGGGGATGAATATTTAAAAACGCTTAAATTACTTTTCTTGTATTCTAATAATATGCCTTTATACAAAGACTGAAGTCCTGTACTCAAAAAAAGGTTTGATCTCTATACAAACTTTCAACCTCTTTACCACCTTGGGGGATGAATTTTCAAAAACGATGAAATCAGTTTTCTACTCTTTTAATGAGATACCTTTTTACGAAGTTTCTAATTCCTAGCTTAAAATAAAATTTGAACTCTATACAAACTTTCAACCCTTTTTTAACCCCTTTAAGTGGTGAATTTTTAAAATCGCTGAAATTACTATTCTTCTATTCTAATAATATGCCTTTATACAAAGATTCGAGTCCCGCACTCAAAAAAATGTTTGATCTCCATACAAACTGTCAACCCCCTTTTCACCACCTTAGGGGGTGAATTTTTAAAAACGCTGAAGCGGCTATTATGCCTTTCTAAGAAGTTTCAAAGCATTTGTAATGGATTCAAACTTTCAACCCGTTTTAAACCCTGTTAGGGAACGAATTTTTAAAAACGCTGAAATTACTTTTCTTGTATTCTAATAATATGCCTTTATACAAAGATTCGAGTCCCGCACTTAATAAAAATGTTTGATCTCCATACAAACTTTCAAGCCCCTTTTCACCACCTTAGGGGATGAATTTTTAAAAACGCTGAAATTAGTTTTCTTGTTTTTTAATATAATACTTTTTTGCAGTGTTTCAATTTCCTAGCTTATAATAAAATTTGAACCACAAGACAAACTTTCATCCCCTTTTTAACCCTCTTTAGGGGATGAATTTTCAAAAACGCTGAAATTAGTTTTCTTGTATTCTAATAATATATCTTTTTACCAAGTTACAAAGTGCTAGCTTAAAATAAAACTTGAACCCCATACAAACTTTCATCCCCTTTTTAACCCCCTTAGGGGTTGAATTTTTCAAAATCGCTTCTTATCTCTTGTACACGTTACGTTTTGCCTCCTCCTTTTTGGTACGGACGGCTAAGGTATGGAATGCGCTCCCGCCATCTGTATTCCCTGATCAATATGACCTCGGTCTCTTTAAAACAAGAGTGAATAGGCTTTTACTGAACCGGTGAGCTCCATCTTAGGCCCCGTCTTCACTTTCCATCAGGTGTGACTAGGGCCAATCGCCGATCAGTTTATAATAATAAAAAATAATAATAAAACACTATAAATGCAACCTGGTGTGCAAATTTCAACTTTCTAGCTTTTGTGATTTCGCCTCTGCGTTGATGAGTCAGTCAGTCAGGACACGTGCATTTATATATATACACGGTGTTTCATGACCCACTGAAAACCTTAAAACAGTTTGTTCAGAATCGATCGCGCTATGTTATAATGGGGGTATTTTTTTTTCACCTCAGCAGCTCGAACAAGCCTACTTTCGTCACTCCCTGGAGTGAGGAAAGTGCGACTTTCCTCACTCCAGGGAGTGAAACAATGTAGCTTTTTAATTTAGTGAAGTCCATGAACTTCATACTTTTATTACATTTTTTTTTATGGTACGGTACGGTACGGTACGGTACGGTACGGTGTACGGTACGGTACGGTCCGGTCCGGTCCGGTCCGGTCTCGTATTGTATCGTATCGTATCGTACATATTATAATACTTTTTTTTCTGTTTATTCTGTGTAATTAGAAATACATTTTAACCTTCAATATGTTCTCACTACTGAGGTGAAAAATTATGTGTGCAACACGAGAGCAAAGTTATTTTACATCTCGTGTTTTTGAGTCCCTCGCTACGCTCAAGATTCTACCTTAGAATCACTCGCTTCGCTCGTGATTCAATTATAGAATCTTTCGCTTTCTCGGGACTCAAAATAAACACTCGCAAGAAAAACTAACTTTCCTCTCTTGTTGCACAAATAACTATTTACATGCCCATTCTGCAGATTTGTAATGCATCAAGATCAGTAACTAGCATTTGACACATTATTTGTCAATGAGCAACACACCCTTAACTGGCCATTGGTAAACCTTATCTCGTTGCAGTAAGGTATGCATATGGTCTGTTAACAGTGTTTACGAACTGTAATAGATGTTATATATTAAAGAAAAAGTGACGAAGCCCTCTAGTGGTGAAGGCCGGATTCGAACCGGCGTCTTTAGCTATCGCGGCTAATGCCATGAATCCCTAGGCCACCTCGCCACGGCGGTACCCGTCCCAATTTTTCGACTATATGGCATCTTAGTAAGACTAGGCGTCTTTGACCAGCTCTAAGGACAAGCAGTGCGCGCTTGCACCTCCTAAACGAATTCCTTACGGATTTACGTTGTAGCGAGAGAGACTGGTGGTGGACACAAATCAAAATATTTAATAAAATAATTTGATTTGTTCCTAAACTTGTTCACAGATGGCAGCACCAGTCTCTCTAGCTACAAGTAAATCCGTAATAATATAATATAATAATAATATATAAAAAAATATTCGTTGCTTAGTTTTTTTAACAATTCTATTCGACTGGTAATTCTACACAAGATACTTCGTCGTTTAAGTGACATCAAACATACATATTACCATCGTAAACACTGTTAACCAGGGACCGGACAACCCTTTCCGCGATAAAACCCTTTCAATGGGCGACACTTAAACACGGCTAACACATTGAAAGACTTTCCCTTTTGAACTGCAAGCCCATTCATACCCCTACCTTTGACTAACCCTTACCGAAAAGCTAACCAAAAATAAGGCTAGCCCTTAATAAGGGTTACCCTTATCTTTAAGCGCTTTTTATAAAGGTTTCCCTTTGCGTGAAAGAGACAGGATTAGTATATATCTACGGTAGTGTATGAAAAGGAAAGAAAATACGTGCCTAGTCAAAGAACGCCGCCGTCGCCGCCGACGATCGCTCGGATTCGAAGTAATGTGTGCTTTATGAACAAGGTAGACGACTTAAATTAGCACGCTTATATGCTAAAAGTGAAGCCCTTTATAAGGCTAACCCTTATAAGCAATATGCAAGGTGTTGGTGAGCGGATGATAAGGGTTTTGTAAGGGTATTTGGGCTACCGATTACTCAAATGTGGTAGCTTTATATAAGGGTTTTTAAAAGCAAAACAAAGGGTTTCGTCTGGCAAAGGGTATGGTGAGTTAAGCCTTATGCAATACCCTTATAAAACCCCGATAAGGGATAGCGGGCCGGTCCCTGCTGTTAACTGACCATTTGCATACCTTACTGCAACGAGATAAGGTTTACCAATGGCCAGTTAAGGGTGTTGCTCATTGACAAATAACGTGTCAAATGCTAGTTATTGATATTGTTGCATTACAAACTTGTAGACTGGGCATGTAAAAATAATAAAAAATAAAAATAAATTACCCCCATTAAAATATAGCGCAATCGATTCTCCTGTCGATTCTGAACAAACTGTTTTTAGGTTTTCAGTGGGTCGTGAAACACCGTGTATACCTATCTATATCCCATTCAGAAATTCAGCCTTATGCTTTACTTATACATTAGTACTCAAACAAAAAAACACCAAACAAAGAATACCTAATTATAATAGTTATTTTTAACACACTTGCTCAAAACGACGTTTTTATTCCACGCGTGTGCATTGGTCATTACACGCATCAGCTTTCTTATTGCGCGTTCGCTTACAGCTCGCGCGCACAATATCGCCTCGTGTGTAGTGACCAACTTAGCACACTTGTATCACAATGTACTATTACGATACAAGTGCGGAAAAGAGGGAATTCGAAACGATCAGTGGCGATAAATTAAAACACGACCGCAGGGAGTGTTTTAAATCGGCACGAGTTGCGAATTACCTATTCGCACGGGCCATATGTACTGTAAAACGTTGTACGATACACGTGCGAATAGGAAATTCGAAACGAGTGGCGATAAATTAAAACACGACCGCAGGGAGTGTTTTAATTTATCGCCACTCGTTTCGAATTTCCTCTTTTCCGCACTTGTATCGTAAATAACTATTTTGGCAGCCCTGTTCCTATTGATCCTTTAGCGTCCTTATTCCCACTTATTGCGTCCCTATTAACTACCATTGGCGTCCCGCTTCATCCCTAAGTCGCCCCTATTCATCCCCGTTGCGTCCCTATTAAACCTCGTATTTTTTCGAAATTTTCATGGAGCTCTATTTTCACACTTTTTGCTAAAAAACAAAAATTATTTATAACTAGTGGCTCTGTGAGCTGTAGACCTCGCGAGCATAGCTTAAGATAAGATGGATGTGTAGAGCTGTCCTGCCGACTAACCACCAAAAGATCAGTAGATAGCGGATGGAATGTTTATTGTTAAAAAAGATTAGAAATTAAATTAAAATTCTTGTTTGAGACTTTGACAAGGCACTGATATTTTCAGACATTAATTAGCCTCATGCATGAAGTTTATATTTGAACGAAATATGTTTTATTCGGATGTTTGTTACCGTTATATCATGTTACAAATGCATTTCCGTTTTTAAATTACCATTTAATTGCTTAAAACTAGTGGCTCTGTGAGCTGTAGACCTCGCGAGCATAGCTTAAGATGGATGTGTAGAGCTGTCCTGCCGACTAACCACCAGAAGATCAGTAGATAGCGGATGGAATGTTTATTGTTAAAAAAGATTAGAAATTAAATTAAAATTGTTGTTTGAGACTTTGACAAGGCACTGATATTTTCAGACATTAATTAGCCTCATGCATGAAGTTTATATTTGAACGAAATATGTTTTATTCGGATGTTTGTTACCGTTATATCATGTTACAAATGCATTTCCGTTTTTAAATTACCATTTAATTGCTTAAAATTATAAATAAAAAGTACAAAAATTTGCCCGCGAAAAGCTAGTGAGCGAAACGCTCGAAACGCCACGTGACGTCACGCGTTCGACAGATTAGTGTCATTAGTAGCAAACGTCAGTTGGGCCGCCCAACGTGTGACGTCATCACGCTCTGTCGAATTCGCGCCAAAAATTATGAGCGTTTCAACCGCTCAAAAATTTTCAACATTTTAAATATTTTTTAATAAAATAATGTTAAGGTTTACAAAAGTATTTTTATCATTTCCGGTGTTCCAACGATATAAATTATGAATCCAAAAATAAAAATAAATTCATGCATGGAGCTAATTGTCATGTGCTCGTAGCATCCGTAATCTCTCATTTGAAAAAAATAAACAGATAATAGCTGAGATACCCACATGGTTCAAACCCATGGTGCAATTTTTTTTAAATAATTTTAACATTATAAATTCAATATACAATATTTTTTTTAAATAATTTTAACATTATTTTTAAATAATTTTAACATTATAAATTCAATATACGCGATATAATCCGTTTTCATAGTTTTATTTCATTTTTTTTAAGTTAAGTGTATGTTATTCCTATTATCAATTGAGTGTCGCGAATTCTTCTGCCGATAACTACAAAAACGCTTCTATTGCTAGCTTAGTGCTGTTGGCGTGTGAGTCACATTTTTGAGTTGGTAACAAAATTTTACATTTACTATGGAGAAAACGTGAAATTTTATTCACATTTTTCTATCTCGCCAATCAGTCCTGTTACGTTTAAGAGGGTAGAATAGCTACAGACAGTAGGTACTTCTTTCATACAATTTCCATTTCGGCAGAAAACGGTTTCCACTTACTAAATCTTAACAAATCACTTTGATTTTGATGTTGATCGCTTCAGCATAATATATTGTAGGTTTGTAAATTTCGCTTTAAAAATAATTTTCATAAAAAAATAGCATGTGAAAATAGTTATTTGTTATACAAGGGTGCAAAGTTGTATTTTACCCGCGAGTGTTTCAACACACGAGAAGTAAAATACATTTGCACCCGTGTGTAACACAAAACTTTTCCCCTCACTATAGCGAGGAAAGTGCAACATCCACAGGCGTTAGATCATCTTCATCACTGGAATCACTAATTTTTTTACGATATTATAACAGAAAACACTAGAAATTCGATTTTTACGTACAGTAAAAATTTTGTTGACAATGTTGACATTTCTGTTCTGACGTTCAGAAATGTCAACGATGCGTTTTGAAATTGCATCGACTCAACTTGTGCGTTCAGAATTATATTTAACATCATTACAAAAAATCTAACGTTTCTTATGGAATTTTAAGGTTTATGACTTAAAATTATTAAATAAAGCTAAATTTGGTATTTTTTATTAGATTCTCAAACCAATTATTTAATGATAATTAATATCGAACGAACCATTATCATGAGCGTTTTACGTTTTGTTATCTGTCAAGCTACTTAAACACGCTCCATCCAAGGTCAAATTACTTTCCCCACTAGTGGATAAAATGCGTTTTTCCCCGCTTGTTTTAAAGGATAATAGACGGCTTTCCGAGCTAGTGAGGGGAAAATAAAAGTTTTCATTTTCATACAAACTGTATGGGAGAAGTTTTCCTCGATGGGCCGTATCAGGGATACAGCCGCAGTGGTTGGTGTGAAACGTGACGTGGAAGTTATTGCGAAGACTGTATAGATTAATTACCCAAAATTTTTGTTCTCCAATAGCTTTTGTTCCATTCGCGTTTTTCCCCATTCTGCTTTTTAACCAGGCGTTTATTTTTTCAGCAGTAAATTTAATCACACGCGTATGTCCCAGTCGCTTTTTTCCCCAAAGAGTAATATTTCCGAGAACAAGCCCTTCGTACCCTGAGCCGACGGAGCCCCGCTACGCGGGGCTCCTATTTCTGGGCGGTTTGCCCTTCGGGCATCTGTACCCAACGAACCTAACCTACCTACCTATCTATCGACTTAATGTGACTATCGTGAAAACATTACTCTTTGGGGAAAATAAGCGACTGGGACATACGCGTTTTATTAATTAACGCCTGGTTAAAAAGCAGAATAGAGAAAAACGCGAATGGAACAAAAGCTATTGGGGAACAAAAATTTTGGGTAGCTAATCTAAACAATCATTGCGAAGACCGCATAGGGCCGCTTAGGGACCTCATAGCGTAAAGCAGGCGCCCTGTATGTGAGACTTAAATGTTGGGCTTTACCCTAACCTACAGTGGAAAAGTTGTAGGTAAGGGAAAAAGGCGCCGCAGGCGCCCTGTACGTAATCTTTACAGTGTAAAAGGCGCCGCAGGCGCCGTTTACGTAAGGCGCGCTTTTGATTGTCGGGCTTCGCTCGACACTACAGTGCAAAGCCTGTGTGAAAGAGCGCACTTCGCACGCTTGAATGTCGGGTTTCGCCCGACCTTACAGTGTAAAGGGCGCCACAGGCGCCCTGCATGTAATCTTTACAATATAAAAGGCGCCCCGGGGAGCCATGTATAAAAAACGCGCTTCGCGCGCTTGAATATCAGGCTTTACCCGACCCTATATTGTAAAGCCTGTAGGTAAGAGCGCATTTGAGCTTTTTATGCCTTAATTTTCACACACGGTGGCCTCAAACAAACGCAGTCGTGATATTCCTGTAAAAATGCCACATTTTAACTCTTTTCCAGCTTTTTATAATACCGCGTATTTTAATTTTATAATATTTCAAAAAGATCTATCAAATGAACTCAATTGTATCGAAATCGGTTAATGGACTGATGAGTAATTATTAAATAAACACTGCAAATAGGGGTAATTTTAGATCCGAATGCGTCGTTTCTAGGGCAGAATCAGCGCCATATATGTCAGCAGCACATGCAGGTCCGAGTAATGGCTACTTTCGTTGATACACTGATATCAAAACCATTCATGATATACCGCCACCGCGCCATAACACTTTTTCGTTAATATCGGTTTTCGATCCGAGCCCCTCTACGGGTTTTTAAAGACGTGCACCTTACGTTTCACGTTAAAAAAGTTTGTCAAAAATGACCCTTTTCTCGCATCCTGTAGGTACCTATGTTTTTTCCAAAATCTGTAAACCCCAAAATTCATTAATTTGAAATTGAGGGAAGGTTTTCTAAGACCATTTTCGCGTAGCAGCACGGGATCTGGTAGCTGCCCTCACTGACCCAAACTTGCCCAAACCAACCTGTATACCTGGCTGATTTTTGAATTTCTAAAATTATTGAAATGCTTAGTAGTGGAGATATGTCGAAGGGAGCCACACGAAATCAAGCGCACGAAACTCAAAACCGCACACAAGTGCGGGTCGGACTCGCCCACTGAGGGTTCCGTACGTTTTAGTATTTGTTGTTATAGCGGCATCGGCAACAGAAATACATCATTTGTGAAAATTTGGGTTCATTAGATACAGCCTAGTGACAGACAGACGGACAGAGGAGTCTTAGTAATAGGGTCTCGTTTTTACCCTTGGGTACGGAACCCTAAAAATCGGCCCGTTTAGACCTGACGATGTCACCACCTGTCGAACAAATTAGGTACTACTTAGTTAGGTCACCTGTGTTAAAGTGACATCTTTGTTAGTTATTATTAAACAACTTGTTTGACATGTATAGTGTAAAGGTCACTCACACAAACGGCCGTTGAGTAATATTTTCTCAATTTTTTATTGAATTTTTCAATTGAATAATTGGCTCCATAAACCCGCTCAGACAAACGAATCCAACAACACCTCAAAGTTTATGGTGCAAGAAATCTACGTATTTTATAAGAAAAACTGTAAATAAAATTGTATGAAATTCGGAAAAAGGAGAGAACCACTTAAAGCTAACTAAATGTATGCCTCCGCCGTTCAAAACACTTTAGAAAATTAAAATAACAAAAATAAAACATATTTTTTAGGGCTAGTTAAATAAAAGCTTGTAAAAATGAAACGAATACGCTAAGCCCGCACTTGATCAATTAACTTCAAAATAGAAAAATAAAAAACAAATTAAAAAAACAATACGAAATTTAACTTTAAATGTAAAAAACAAAATACAAAAAGTTATGTAGCAGCATACAATTACTGGGGATCGAACCAGGGACCACCCGGTGCAAACGAAAAAAGCGAATGTTTGCAAAACACACCATTATAATGCTTACCTAAGCTGACGAAATTCAGCTACTCATTCTCGAGTAAAAACTAAATATCTAAATACAGCCAAAACCAGCAATATAAACTTTCTGAATTTTTCGAAATTTAATCTGTAAACATATCTCAAAAAGAAAACACTATTATGGTATCGATACGACTTTAGGCACGAGCTATCACGACTCCGCCATTTTGAAAAATTTTAAAAAACCGGATCGACAAAAAAAATCTATTTAGTCATAGAATTTGGTTACAAAATTTCACGAGAATCGGTTGAGAATTGCGACCTGTAGAGGAGAACATCCGGACATACAAAAGCAAAATGCGCGAGTCAAACCGTCATTACCATGTAACTAATAGGTTCTCAATTAAATGCCAAACCAACTTTTCACTATCAGAAGTGTCACAAACAAGTAAAAAGTTTTAAAGCAATTTTTGGAGCTCATATCAAGCATTTGTTGACAGACTCAATTTTAAACTGTTAGTTTGTCAATATATCACGACTTTCATGCTTTTCCAGTCTTTCAATAACAAAAAAACCGGCCAACTGCGTGTCGGACTCGCGCACCGAGGGTTCCGTAGATTACACAATTCAAACAATGTATTTTTGATGTAAAACCGGTAGTACTATTAGTTATTCTGTGGTAAAACGTGAGTGAAAGGTAAATTGCTGTTTGCGATTTATGACATATAGCACAATCGTATTAAGTCTCACCTCGAAATCCTTCCAAAGATATGTATTATTGTATTTATTTGGTGTGTATGTTAATTAAAGGTCTCTTTTTCATGTCCACACTATTTGACATTTGGGGACCTCGAGGAATCGCAGCCATCTTGGAAAATGTGTACCATCCTGGAGAAATTTGCGTGTTACTCTAAATATACGTTCTCTTTGAAAATATCGTGTAAGGCAACATTAAAGCTTATTAAATTCTACACAAAAAAGTCCTAGATAACTTTGCGGAAAAAATACATCTTGTTATAAATAGAAAATAATAGCTGAATCCAGATTTAGCGCTTATACCCTTTCAGGGGATATTCTCTTAATATGAAACTTGGAGGAATATGAATTCCACTTTTGTCTATACATTTGTACACGTTCTACTCCAATATCAACATTTTACTCGACTGCGACTTAAACAGAAAGTAGGGTTATGGGTTTAAATACTGAAAATCAGTACACCCTGTAGCTCAGGATACTGGACGGATTTTTGAAAATGACATATCGGTAGATTCCTCTTGCCCTTCACAACCTGTTTACACCTGTTTTATTAAAGAAAAATTAATACAGCCGCCTTGAATAGCCGGCGAATAGTAAATCATATTTTTACTTCTAGCGCCTAAACTATTGAGTGGATTTCAATAAAATAGACATCAGTAGATCCATAATTGGTACACGAGTGCTATGCAATACAAATTTACTAAAATAAATGGAGGAAAAATGTGTAAAACTTAAAAATGTGACTACAAAAACAGATTTTAGGACTTAAATGGGGTTTAAACAATAGTGACAGTAATGAAATTTGACACCTACAATTTCAGGGATCCCTGTTTGCGTGTCATAAAATTGGAGCTTCGGGGACCACGGGGATCAAACGCCATCTTGAAAAGTATGTCTTTTTTGGTTTTTCTTTTTTTCTCGGAATATCTGGGCTTAATGTGAATACTGTGTATGGCGAAATAAAAGCTTATTAAATTCCACACTAAAAAGTTATACTACACCATGTCCCAAAAACGAAGCCTTTTTCTAGAAATAAAACAAACAGGTGTAAACAGGTTGTGAAGGGCAAGAGGAATCTACCGATATGTCATTTTTAAAAATCCGTCCAGTATCCTGAGCTACAGGGTGTACTGATTTTCAGTATTTAAACCCATAACCCTACTTTCTGTTTAAGTCGCAGTCGAGTAAAATGTTGATATTGGAGTAGAACGTGTACAAATGTATAGACAAAAGTGGAATTCATATTCCTTCAAGTTTCATATTAAGAGAATATCCCCTGCCGGGCTAGCACATGATTGGCGCGAGAGTATCTCGCCGCGACATAGACTACCCGTCCCCCTTTAATTCATACAGTTAGTAAAAGACGGGTAGTCTATCTCGCGGCGAGATACTGTAGCGCCAATCATGTGCTTGGCCTACTGAAAGGGTATAAGCGCTAAATCTGGATTCAGCTATTATTTTCTATAACAAGATGTGATTTTTCCGCAAAGATATCTAGGACTTTTTTGTGTAAAATTTAATGTTGCCTTACATCATATTTTCACAGAGAACGTAGATTTAGAGTAAAACGCAAATTTCTCCAGGATGGTACACATTTTCCAAGATGGCTGCGATTCCTCGAGGTCCCCAAATGTCAAATAGTGTGGACATGAAAAAGAGACCTTTAATTAACATACATACCAAATTTCATAACTTTGGAAGAGATTTCGAGGTTAGTCTTAATCAACAATCGGTGCTAGGCGTATTAGTAGTCATTATAACTTAAGTACTTCACTCTGCTATTAATAGACCAGGAAATAAATGCCCAAAAAAAGGTATCTATAGAGGGAAATGCTTGGAACACAATTTTTGACTTTGTAGCTTTGTTTGACTAGTTAGGAGGTGAACATATTAAAGTCCCCGGCCGTAACCCTGGTGCTGGGGGGATAGGGGGGTTTAAAAGGTTCAATTTTTCGGTTTTTCGATTATATTTCTGAAACTATGCGTCTGAGCGACTTGGCCACTTATACAAAATGAAAAGAGATTTAATTTGTTACAGGTTTTATTAAGTCAAGTTTTTCAATATCTTGTAGTTTTTGAGATATCCGCTCTTGAAGGTTTATTTAGGGCTCTCATTTTTATCTTGATTATTACATCAGTGAAGCTGCTAGGTGAGCGACCGGGGGTGCTGAATTCATTTATGGTATCAATATTGACACCATTCCTAGGTAAAAACAAAATTTAAAAAAAAGATTTTTATAAAACTCCTCTTTACGCTTAAACCGCCGAACCGATTTCGTTGAAATTTGGTATAGGGATGGTTTGAGTCCCGGGACAGTACATAGGATAGATTTTATAACCAAAATCATCTTTTGAGGGTGTGAAAAGTGGGGTGGAAATTTGTATGGGAAATCAATAACCGCTGAACCTATTTAAATAATATTTGGGATGGTCTACATGTTTGATTTAGTTGAAAATGATACCAAACATGACTTCAATGAGTTCAAACCTAAATTTAAGCAGTATTAACCTCAGGAATTCAACTTCGGCGTAGAAGCTGAATTCCCCTCACACCAAATTTCACCCCTTCAGAGTATGATTTTTGAGATTATTTATTTAATCGTATGGCATATGGTGATAATTTGTAAAATAGAAACAGTGTAAGTGTTGTAAGTTATTAAAGATGTACACATAGACCAGTCAGCCACTTTATGGCTTCGTCGCTCAGGGTGATCAGGTCTTCGGGAGGGCCGGCGACATAACGCGTTATAGAACAGTCATGAATGATGTGCTGGATGGTTTGTGCTTCCGCACCGCAGCCACAGGCCGGGGAATCCACCCACCCACATCGGTGTTTGTAGTAGGCGCATCGACCATGACCAGTACGCAGTCTATTAAGTTTGCACCAGTTTCGTCTAGGGAGGTCCGATCCCATTATTCTGGAGCCAGGCGTGATATCAGAGCCTAGTTTTCCCGCCATTAACAAGTCCCACGATTTTGCCCACTCGCGTTTGAGATTAAATTGAGTATCGGCTAGGTTTTTGGCGATGTTATATGAGGGATTCCTGGATTTGAGCCGTTGCTTGTTTGGCTCTAAAAACTCTGCATAACATGGTAGGTTAGGGGTCTTTTGGATCTTGGACACTTCCTGAAGCAAGGCGTCCTTCCTCCTGAGTTCTGGCGGGGCAATCCGTGACAGCACGGACAGCCAGTGGCAAGGCGTAGGTTGGAGCGTCCCGGATACGACTCGCATGGCTTTGTTCAGCTCGACATCTACTCTGGAGGCATGAGCACTGCCTAGCCACACCGCTGCACAGTATTCTGCTGTTGAAAACACCAGAGATAGCGCTGATGTTCGCAACACTTCGGCACTTGCTCCCCAAGAGGTGCCACTTAGTTTTTGCACGATGTTGTTGCGACTCTGGAGTTTGCGAGCTGTGTTGGAGAAGTGTTGTTTGAACGTCATGGAGCGGTCGAGGGTGACTCCGAGATACTTGGGGGTGAAATTGTGTCTAACTAACGATCCGTTCAGGGTCACCTTTAATTCACGCTTCGCTAATAGGTTGTGCAAATGAAAGCAGCAGACATCCGTTTTACTTATGCTAGGAGTTAATCGCCAAACTCTGAAGTAGTCAGCCAACAGTGCCAAGTCACTGGATAGTGTAAGTTCCAGGTTGTCAAAGTTTTGGTGTTGAGATACTAGGCAGATGTCGTCGGCGTATATAAACTTCCTAGCGCTGGTGCTTGGGAGGTCAGATATGTACATATTGAACAGTATCGGTGCCAGCACTGATCCCTGGGGGAGTCCATTACTTAGCTTTCTGACATCACTAACATTAGAGCCCAAGTATACTCTGAATTTTCGCTGACAGAGCATGTTGGAAATCAGGTTGGCAACGGCAATGTTTGGGACAACCGAAAGAAGCTTGAAGATAAACCCCTCTCTCCAGACGGTGTCGTAAGCTGCAGTAAGGTCGATGAACACGGCTCCGGACTTCAATCCCTTCTGGAAGCCGTTTTCTAGGTGTGTCGTAAGAGCCAGGACCTGTGGTCTGTACAGCTTCGACCGGGTCGAAAACCCGCTTGTTCTACTGGGACTATACGATCTATCAGGGGAGCTATCCTACAATAAATGAATCTCTCGAGCAGTTTGTAGCAGTTGCTTAGCAGAGCAATGGGGCGATAGCTGGAAGGGTCGTCCACCTTTTTCCCAGGCTTGAGAATTGCTATAACTTTCGACTCTTTGAAGGTCCTGGGGAGTTTGTTCCGGCTGAGGACGTTGGAAAAGAAGAGAGAGAGCCATTTCACCGCATTGGGCCCCAGCTTTTGCAGGAACTCGTTGTAGGCTCCATCCACTCCAGCGGCTTTCCCGGCCGATAGTCCTTTAATCGCGTGTATTTCTTCAGCTGTGAAAGGTCTTGCCAGGTCAGGGTCTTCCACCAGGTTAGACTTCAGCTCCTTAAACTTTTTCTTAATCCTCCTGGTTTCTAGTTTATCGCCCTTAGCTCTGGATGTCGAAACAATTCGGTTTGCTATCTCGTTTGGTTGAATTACAGCCGTGAGCCGTGAAGGTGCCGTTTTCCCCGTAAGTTTGTTCAGAACACTCCACGCTTTTCGGCTGGATCGCTTGAAGTCCATAGATTCGACTGTGTCTTTCCACTTCTTTACTCTGTTGGCGTCCAGGGAAAGTAAGAGCTCGGTTCCTATAGAGCAGTCACCCGTTTCCCGGTAGGATCTGTATAGGCTTTCGCTTTCGCTACTACATCCGGGGACGCACTCTTTCCTGAAACCTCTGCAAATGTTGCGTTTGGCAGATGATTTTTGAGATAAGAACTATCTTATATCCTGTCTTGGGACTTAAAACATATATTTACCAAATTTTAACTAAATCGGTTCAGCGGTTTAAGCGTGAAAAGGAGTTTAAAAAAAAGTTATTTGTTCAAAGTTTATGTTTTTACTTCGGAAAGGTGTCAATGTTGATACCATATATGAATTCAGCACCCCCGATTTCAAGAGCGGATATCTCAAAAACTACACCAGATATCGAAAAACTTGACTTAGTAAACCTTGTAACAAATTAAATCACTTTTCATTTTGTATAAGTGACCATGTCGTTCAGACGCATATATACCGAGATATAAACGAAAAACCGAAAAATGGAACCTTCAAACCCCACTCTCCCCCCAGCACCAGGGTTACGGCCGGGGACTTTTGATATTTTCACCTCCTTACTAGTCTAAACAAAGCTACGAAGTCAAAAATTGTGTTCCTAGCATTTCCCTCTATACCTTTTTATTGCTTGGCCTATAAGATTGTAACAACCTACTTGGAACAGAATTCAGCAGATGAGTATGTACCTATCGATCACGTCGTGGACGGGCGCAGCAAGAGGCGCGTGCGGCTGCTGAACCCCTACGTGTTGCGCCTGCGTCGCGACGCGCCGCTCGAAGCGTACAGGTTGAAGTTTATCGAAGTAAATACCATTACCTATTATTCTCTTTACGCAGATGGATTCGTTATTATACACTTGAAATTAGCATGACCAGCAAAAACCAACGAAACCAATAATCATTAACCAAATTATGATAAACTTAATATGTAAATCATTTACAGACTGTAAGCGGATTGTTGGCGACCTCAAAAAAACAGAATCATAAATATGCTAACGAACAGTCGAGAAGGGTAACTTTGTACAGTTTGTACTTCGTTTTTTTTTTGCATTAGAAAGAACTTCGTATGCGTGTATCTTTTATCAGGCGTGCCATAACATAATATTGTTAAAAATAATGGAATTTTCTAATTTTGCATGGTCATTGGTCAATACTTATAATTTACTTCAAAATTTTACTGCAAAAAGTACCCGAATTAGAATCACAAGTTTACTTCTGCGAAGTTCTTTCTAATGCTAAAAGTATAGTTATAAAATCCGACTTATGTGGCTCAGTAATATTAATATACTATTACCCACAATGATTTTATCACACTTGCAAAGAAGATAAGGAGAACAGCAAAAATTATTCGGCCATATTGTTCTTTTTTGTCGTGAGGAGGGTCAATACAGGTAAGCGTGGCTGGCCTTCACACTGTGGCCTGTTTACGCATGTAGTGTTTATTGCGAGTTTATACATTTGATCCTTGCTACTACTGGAGTTTAGTGTAGGGTTGCCATAAGTGTAGGGACGTCGACCGGGACAATTTTTTTTTTTTGCGTTTATGATTTAGCGACACAGAGGAGTGCAAATATTGCTCCGTTGTGTATCACCGGGACACCAAGCTTCTAACGGGGACATGTCTAGGTGTAAGGGGACGTATGGCAACCCTAGCACAGAATAAGTAATAGTATTATCATACAGAACGGCCACGCACCGCCCCGCCCCGACTCGAATTACCTCGCCCCGCGACAGCAGATTGACGGCCGTTTGCCGGCCGCTCAGTACTATTTTTAAGCAACTTACTCACACTACGACGCATGACGCGTGTACAGACGTGCCGTTCACACATAGAAACGCAAGTGATTTTTGATGTATAGCGTGTCCGCCCTGTTACCTTAGTTTAGTGGCAAATGTATGAACTCGCTATAAACACATATATTAATGTTTAAACGTGCCTCCATGTGAAGGCCAGCTAAATACACTTACCCGTATTGACCTTAAATGGGAATTGTTACTCCTCACGATGCCACACTTATTAGTTATTAGTATTGACCTTATCTCTTTAGATTATTAATATAACCATTAACTCCATAAACTTACAAGCAAGGAGTAATAACCACCTATATTTCAGGGTATAATATACCTACATATAACCATAACTCTGGGCGGATCCGTGGGAGTACTCTAGGCTGTAGGCTGTAGGCCATTATCTGCCAGTAATCAGTACTATCAGTAGGTACGACTGCGTTGAACTGCAACCACGAGCTAGCAGAACAAAACTATGAGCTCAAAACCCTATACATATTACTTTATGGTATTATCGGGAAATGAAATTTCCGGTATATCCACCTACAAGAGATAAACCTATGTGTTAAATAGGTACAGGAAATAAATAAAACCTTAAATCAATATGTCATCTATGGAATGCTTGGTTATTTTATACTGGAAGTCACTTACCTTCGTACAGATGTAAAAAAAAGCCTGACCAGGAATATATGATCATTGTCAAGAGGGCGCTATTATTCTCATTTATATGGCAACAGTTCAGTATAGTCTGAACAATGTGGATTGACAACTCGTTTGACTTACATCTACTTTTATTCACCGTAATCAAAATCAGAACCCATTTATTTGGTGTCTACACTTTTTTTTATAGTCGGTACTTCTTTTTTGCCGTATAAAATTCATGTATTTTCTTAAATCGTCTAATTTCATCTTTTTTTTTTTTGGTTTGCATAAAACCTCAGGAGGTACAACCTTCTCTCGTAATCCGCGTAATCGATGCCTCCGATTTACCTAGAAATTTATATAAATTTACGCATATGTATTTAATTTAGTCGTAACATGCCAGATGGTGTGATTACTATTAGCCACACCATCAGCTCAGCTCAGCTCTATAGTTGAAAAAATATTTCATCTAATATCATGTTACTCCATTCTGGGAAGAGGCCTACATCCAAGATTGGATCACCAAAAGGTCACAATGATGATGATGGTGGTCATGTTACTAGGTATATATTCCGTAACCTTACATAGGTTCTGCTACATTGTCAATTAAACAGATTGATCGTCTCCAAAGCCCATTGTAAAAAAAAATCAAAATTAAACTCATTTTTGTTACTATGTTTCCTCGCTTGTATAACATAACACTACAATAACTAAGTCGTAATAACCAGACTATAATGACATTTTGATTTGTTTACCTATCAGCTCTGATGTTTATTTGGTAACATTTCGTAGCGAAATAGTTTAATTTCCCGAACTGTTCTTTTCCAGCAGTTTATTATTTACATTATTAACAATGTTCCGCTCCTGGCTATGTATAGTTTTGGGCATTTTTGTCATTTATTATTTAATATTCAACACTTAAGCATTATTCAAGTAAACCGCCACAACAAAACTGACAACAGTGACAACCTATCATTAAAATTATTGCCAGTGTAAGAAATTAGTTCCAATGAAATTCCTCAACATGGCGTATGATCATATATTTCTGGTCAGGCTTTAGTGCATAATTGTTTTCAATCCTATTTTCTCGGAAACGTTCGTATTTGTCATGCTACTTCAGTCAACCTCAGTACTTTTTATACTGAGACTGACTGAAATAGCAAGACACGTTCATACGTTTCCGTGAAAATACAAGGGAAAATAATTATGCACTACATCTGTATTTAAGTTTTTCACTTGAGCACATACCGTAGTGGCACCAGTGCCCGACTGGGAACCAGTACCCATCACTTCTATTTTTGTTTCAAGAAAATAAGGGTAGGAAGCCGGTTTCTTAATGTGCTGTACCTGCACAGTGTTGCCATATTAGGAGACCGATTCCCTACCCTTATTTTCTTAGATAAAAATAGAAGTGTCGAGTATCTACTGGATCCCTGTCGGTCACCGGTGCCACTGCCACTACATTACTTGCCACAAAACAGACTCGTGACACTAATGGAGGTCTAAATATTATGGATGACTGGCATTCAAAGAAGGTTATGCCTGAGCCTAGGCACGTGTTCCCCGCGAGGGTGAGCTACGCTGTTCGGCTTGCGGGACCGGTGGCGGCGTTCTCCGCCGAATCTATACTTGCGTCTTCTCAGGCCCGTGGCGATAATGGTAAATAAACTCTAAAAGATCTGCGATAAAGTGTACAAAAATACATAGGTATTCATCACTAATCAACTTTATTTGTAAATACAGAACAAAGGCAGAGCAATAAGATCGCTGCAGATTTAGTGTCCGCGTCGCTTTTATCAGCGAGCCCACGATTCACGCTGAACATGGCGCGACGCCCCTCGCACGTCACAATAAGTCCTCGGAATCCTAACCGAAGTGCAAAGAGCGCGCCAAAAACTAACCCAGGTATACCTTACTCGTAATTGCTTCAGTAATCGTCAGTGATTACTTCACACTTAATCTTATTTTCCCTCGGAAGATCTTCGCAGCTTTGGTCGGGCGATCCTGTCTGACGAGACGATAGCTGTTCCTCCGCGTCTATTATTACTGCAAATATATTCTTCTTAACTTGGGTTTGCATCCAAGGTGGCATTTCTCTTGTACTTTTGAGAATACAGTTAAAGAAGGATTCTAAAGCATCGGGGTCTTTACGAAAACTGGGTGCGGGTTCTGAGTCGACGGCGCGGTCGGGGCACCGCCGCTTGGCAGGCAGCGCTGCCGTGCTGGGCTCTGTACTAGGAGAGGGCGCGCTTACATCTCGCTGTCGCTTCGATCCACTGTCACTTATAGGTTCCATGTCAATATGCTCCGTAATACGATACTTCATATGTGGTTCGAGGAATTGCATGTGTTTAGCGTACTTCCAAGTGGTTATCTGAGCTGGAAGTAATTTATTCTTTCCTAGCTTGGCCCGTTTTAAAGCGTCTCGGTGGTTATCTCGCAGTTTCTTCCATTCTGATTTTGCAATGTGTACTGAAACAAACCAACCATAAACAATAATTGATTTAACCTACTTCATCTTAGCGGCACTACTGCACAAGGAAAATGCGAACTAGCAGAAGTTTATCAGAAATTAAACAGTAACTTTAATTGACTGTAATGATGATTTTGGGTGTAATTTATCTTATAAGGACCGCATCGAAAAGTAAGTAGACAACTTCAGAATCTTTTAAATCCCTAAACGCAACTAAAGGTTAAATTGTATATGCTTATGTAGGTATAAGATTCAATTGCTGTGCCCTTACATGGTCTATATTCCACGTAAATGTAATATATTGGCAATTAGTACAATCGGATTAAGTCTCACCTCGAAATCCTTCCAAAGTTATGAAATTTGGTATGTATGTTAATTAAAGTGTTATTAGATTCTGTCTGTCTATCTGTATTGTGTGATATGTTTATGTATGTATGTATGAATATATATATATATATATATATATATTTATTGTATATATTACATTTATGCATGTATTGATATTGTTATATATTTAGTTGTGCTGATATATTTTTTTTTCCTGTACTCGTTCTCCATTTATTTTTGCTACCCTTATACATATTTCTTCCTTGCGCTAATTTCTACTACCTGAAGGTTGTCTGAAAGAGTAGTAGTAGGAGAAAAGAGTAGTAGTAGGTGTGAGAAAAGAGTAGTAGTAGGTGTGAACGTAAACAGTCCATATCATAAGTCAAGGAGCATTAATATTCGAAATAATATATAAAAATGTAAGATCTGTACCTCAAGTAGTGCCAAAACATCGACCAGGACACTGCACTCTGGATTTTAAGTGAATCAAAACACCGGTGAGCCACATTTCACTTATTTTCGACAAAATAATATTTGGAATCAGTCCTTGAATCACTCACACAGACACAAAGTTTGAATTAACTGTTTTAAAAGGATAAAAATAAAGATAAATAATGGGTATTTAAACAGCTGATTCGTGACGTATCGTCAGGATGACACATGACGTCTGACGTTTCATTTCGCGGCCCAAAGTCAACTCGCCAGAAAAGTTGCGTTCAGAAATTATTAAAGAAATTGAATCGCAAAGATTGGTGTCAAAGAAATAAAATATTAGAAGATAAATATAACATTATTTATACAGAAAACTTAACCGAGGAATAAGTTTATAACATGGAAAACAATAATCCATCCAGATTTTTATAATAAAGCATTTTAGGAGATTACCCAAATAAATAAATAAAATTGGAACATATAAAATGCCACCAAAAAAAAATATTACGATTTGCGCAAACTGCAAAAACACCATAAAGACGAGGCAGTTTTTAAAATGCTCCTCATGTCAGAACACTTACGATGTTACCTGTACTAATATTAACGAAACACAATTTCGAAACATGCCTAAGCAAAATAAAGATAACTGGATGTGTAATCATTGTCACAAATTAAAGGAAAATCTAGAAATTACTAAAAAAAGTATAGCACGTACATTACAGTCCCCGTCCCCAGTCCCTGAAAGTAGAAGAGAAAATAAAGACATAAAATATGATGTCAAAGTGTCTACAAAAAATTCTTTTGACTCTTTGCCTGATGAGGATGACCTAAATTCATCATCATCATCATCATCAATTACCGACGAAGGGTGCAATAAGATAAATAGAAGCTGTCCAGAGATAGGTGAAGGACTAAGGGACAAATTAGAAGCACTACAAACAAAAGTCGATGATTTACAGGATAAGCTTTCCAGCGCAGATACTGAAATTGAAAACCTCCTAACCGAAAATAAGACACTGAAAAGTACTATAGAAAAGCTAACATCGAAGGTATCTAATTTGGAACAAATCTGCAAATCTAGCACGAAGAAACGTAAAAAGAGCCCTAACAAGTCCATACTCGTTTTCACGCCGAACGCGAACGCTACTAAACATAATGACAGTTTTAATGGCCTGACCGCAGATGAAACATCCCGAACAGTTACAGAATTAGTCCAGAATTTAGAACATGGGGTAAAAGCGCCATTAACACAAAATCAGGGTATTGATATGCAAACAGATGTGACTGTACAGTCGGATGTCGTGGTACATACACAAACTGCTGTCGCCGTGCCAACAGATGTCGCTTCAGAAGAACCAGAAAAGACGGACAAAACCACGCAGGTTGAAAAATTGTCAACAGATGGCGCGCGTAAAGAGTTAGACGTTCCAATTAGAAAACAGGCCAATAGAATATGTATGATAAGCTCTGACCAGTTCAATAAAATTTTAAAAGTTGCAAATTATAATTTAGGTGAATCTTACAATATCTGTCACTATCTCTATCCAGGAGTCGGGGTTCGAACTCTTTTTGGCAACCTAGAAAGCAAATTGTTAAATTACACTAAAGATGACTTTTGTATTATTTTTATAGGCGAAGAGGACTTCAAAAAATCACAATGTTATGACAATTTAGTATTATATATAAGACATATGACATCCACATTGTCGCATACCAATATTATTGTGTGTTCTCCAACCTATAATGTTGGCTACTTTAATAATATGTTTAACTGGAGGGTTGAATTCTTTAACCACCTATTACACGCAGATAATGCAAATTATGAATATGTTTATTTATTGGACAGTAATCGAAACCTGGCATACGATCATGAGATGTTTCACTTGAATTCTGGTCGCATTAATAAATATGGTTTAAATGTAATTTTTAGAGATTTAAAGACATTAATTGAATTAATTCAGACTGACATTTACAATAGTATTTCAATTGAGCAGTCATATCGCAGCAGCACACAAGACTCAGAGTTTTTTCGTGAATACTACTAGTACACGTAATGACACAAATGGTTACAATGAGCTGACAATAATGCATCAAAATATAGGAGGACTAATAAACAAGCTTGACCAGATACAAATTGCATTACACGATTTCCACTCAAAAAGCCAGGAGATCGATATAATCTGTCTCAGTGAAACTTTCTTAAAAAAAGGTTCAGAAAAAAATGTCAAACTTGATAATTTCAAACATGGAGCATTCTATAGCAGAAACGCCTGTAGAGGTGGCACAGCTATTCTAGTAAACAAAAATTTGCAGGTCAAACAAATAGAGTTTGAGTCGAAATTAGCCACAGATCATTATTTTGAGTGTTGTGGAATCGAAATTATAGGATTGGATGTGGTAATCATTGTTATTTATAGAATTCCAGTACAAACGAAATCTCATGTTGGGATCTTTATCCACAAGCTCGATATATTGCTATTCCAATTAACCTCTAAATTTAAGAAAAAGAAAATTGTCATCTGTGGAGACTGGAATATTGATGTTATAAAAGATGGTCAGTTTGCAAAAGATTTAAAAAGTACACTGCAAAATTATAATTTTACAATGCACATAAGTTCCCCCACCAGGATAAATGCATGCATTGATCAGATAGCCAGTAACGTAGATAAAGTTAAAGCATATACACATCAGCTATGCTTATCTGATCATGACATGGCTCAGACAATTACTTTTAGTGTTAAACGAAAAAATAAATGTCTGACTTGGTTTGATTACAAAAGAGATTTTAATAAAGGTAATATTGCCAAATTCATACAGTGTATCTCAGCGCTATCGTTCTCTGAGGTACTGTTCTCAAGCGATCTTACGGAAGCATTTACATTGTTTTATGAATTAGTGTGCTTATTTCATGACCTATGCTTCCCGGTCATAAAGGTCAAGATGAATAATCGATATAAGAAATCAAAATGGTTAACAAAAGGAATACGTAAGTCCTGTTATATAAAGCGAAAATTGTACTTAAGATATAAATTACTAAAAACAAACAAATCATACAATAGGACTCAATTCAAAAATTATAACAATGTACTAAAAAAATGCATTATTAAATCACAAAAAATCAATAACATCAATTATATATCAAGCAATAAAAATAAATGTAAGGCGACATGGGACATAATATCTGCTAATTTATCAAGTGCAAATAGTTATAACGAGATTGATTCTTTGAATTTTAATAATGCGACATTTAATAACCCAAAAGATATTTGTAATTTAATGAATGATTATTTTATTAACATCACCGTATCGAAATCTAATGTAAATAGCAATAATGTAAGGAATGTAACAAATACTATTGATAATTACTCTTCTTCAATATTCTTAAGACCTGTTGATGCCAAAGAAGTTTTTAAAATCATAATGTCACTTAAAAATAGTAGGAGCTCTGGATATGATGATATTACAACATATATTCTTAAGTTGATTGCCCCATGGATATGTCAGCCTATAGCTCATATTATAAACCTTTCGTTTGATCAAGCGGTTTTTCCCGAGCAGTTGAAGCTGTCCGTGGTGAAGCCCTTATTTAAAAAAGGAGACCGTAAGGATCCCAATAACTATAGGCCCATAACAATTGTTCCAGTTATTTCCAAAATAATTGAGAAAGCAATGTGTGAAAGGTTAACGGGATTTTTAGAAAAAAACGGTCTATTGCAGGCAGAACAATATGGCTTTAGAAGAGGACATTCAACTGAATTGGCTTGCTTTGATTTAGTTAAATATGTATCTGAAAGCCTGAACAGCAAAATTCCAATATTGTCAATATTTTTAGACTTAAGTAAGGCGTTTGACTGTGTTGAACACGACAAACTCCTTGCAAAGCTTGAATGCTATGGGATTAGAGGAGTTGCACTTGATTGGATAAAAAGCTACTTGTCACAAAGAAAACAATGTACTGAAGTAGTAAAAATAGAAAAAGTAGGTAAGAGTTTTGTTAAAGCCAAATATCGTTCAGATTTTCGTGAGGTACAACTAGGTGTTCCTCAAGGGAGCAACTTAGGTCCCCTATTGTTTTTAGTATACATCAATGATCTACCACGGGCAATCTCGCATAAGTGTATACTATTTGCAGATGACACAACTTTATTAATAAGGGGTGAGAAAGTTGATACATACGAGACTATCGTAAATAATGCATTGGTTGACATTAACAATTGGACATGTAAAAATAATTTAAATATCAATATGGCAAAGACATTTTTTATTCAATTCTACTCATATAATAGTATTCCAATTCAATTAAATATCAATTACAATAATTTATCTATATCAAAATGTGAAAATATTAAATTTTTAGGATTATTCATTGACCAGCATCTAAACTGGAAAGAACATGTAAATGCGGTGTGTAGTAGATTAGATAGGTTCGTCTTTGCATTAAGAAAATTAAGATATACTGTCAACTTTGAGGCAGCTGTCACAGCCTATCACGGCGTGGTATCATCAGTGCTAAATTATGGGCTATTACTGTGGGGAAATTCGGTAGATGTCGAAAGAGCATTTCTATTGCAAAAAAAATGTGTCCGTGCAATAATGAGAGCCTGGGTAACTGATAGCTGCCGACCACTATTTCAGAAATTAAAAATATTACCGCTGCCATGCATGTATATTAAAAAAGCATGTTTACTTGTAAAAAACCGTCCAGATTTGTTTAAAATGAGATCTGAATTCTTCTCAAGCCAGAGAACTCAATACCAAAATCTACTTTATCAACCCCGGTGCAACTTGGATATATATAAGAGGAATGCGTACAATATGTGCATAGTTCTATACAACAATTTGCCCAACAGTATAAAACAACTAAACGCTATGGAATACAAGAAAAAACTAAATAGTTTTCTGTTAGAGCACTGTTTCTATAGCGTTAAGGAATATTTGGAATGTAATTTGCAGTAGTACCTAAGAATTAATGGTTGACAAATGTATTTATTTAAGTTAAGTGTTCTTATTATTAATTAATCAATCAATTACTTATTATGAATTTTAATATTGGAATTTTAATCTATTAATTATACTATTAGATAACATTTTTTTTTTTTTGAAAATTTGCATGTCATGCGACTGAATACTGTACACCATATTTTAAAAAAACAACATCTGTATTTTAGAATTAAGTATTCTTGCAAATAAAGAATCTTTATCTTTATCTTTATCTGGAAGAGATCGCTTTTAAGCGATAAGACCGCCTGTTGCTGCTTAGTTTTTTATGTTAATTTGCTGTATTTAATCATGTTTCATTGTGCACAATAAAGAATATTATTATTATGTGTATCTCCGTTTTAAAACTCTCGGGTCTTTCGATCCCGGTCATTTATAAGGCGTGCGTGGGGATATAGATCCAACACGTAGAGGCCGTTTGGAGAGATTTGATGTCATGTAGAACGCCTGCTGGAACCCATTCATGGGTACATCAATAGATACCCGTGAACCGGTTTCAGCAGGCATTGGAAGCTATGTAGAGAATATGGACAGAGTACTGGTCTATGGTTTAAGTTTGGGTGGAAAAAAGACTGGGCTATTGCAAAGAAGTCCGGACACCTGCCATAACATTGCTTGCACAAGTTATCGAGGCAGGCGGTGACTCGCCACTCGTTAGATGGGCACCTGATGCGCCATCGTAAAGACGGCCAGGCGCAACACCGGCGTGAGCGGCTCAGGGGTGTCAAGAGGTGTGCTGCGCTTTCTCCGAAGTTACTCGCGGCGTTATGCCCTTTAACACTTCCACCCCTGGAGCATATAGCTCTTACGACTCCCCTCTGGACATCCAATGAAGGCAAGCCAGAGCTGAGAGTCCTGCGGGTCCCCTTGGGGTCCACTCCGACCGACGAAGACACGCCGGAGACGGAGACCCTGACCGACTCTCTGATTATTATTATTATTATTTTAAAGGTCTCTTTTTCATGTCCACACTATTTCACATTTGGGGACCTCGAGGAATAGGCCAGGAAATAAATGCCCAAAAAAAGGTATTGAGGGAAATGCAAGGAACACAATTTTTAACTTCGTAGCTTTGTTTGGACTAGTTGGACTAGGAGATGAACATATCAAAAGTCCCCGGCGATAACCCTGGTGCTGGGGGGGAGAGGGGGGTTTGAAGGTTCAATTTTTCGGTTTTTTCGATTATATCTCGGAAACTATGCGTCTGAGCGACATGGCCACTTATACAAAATGAAAAAAGATTTAATTTGTTACAAGTTTTATTCAGTCAAGTTTTTCGATATCTTGTGTAGTTATTGAGATATCCGCTCTTAAAATCGGGGGTGCTGAATTCATATATGGTATCAACATTGACACCTTTCCGAAGTAAAAACATAAACTTTGAACAAATAACTTTTTTTAACTCCTTTTCACGCTTAAACCGCTGAACCGATTTAGTTGAAATTTGGTAAATATATGTTTTAAGTCCCAAGACAGGATATAAGATAGTTCTTATCTCAAAAATCATCTGCCAAACGCAACATTTGCAGAGGTTTCAGGAAAGAGTGCGTCCCCGGATGGAGTAGCGAAAGCGAAAGCCTATACAGATCCTACCGGGAAACGGGTGACTGCTCTATAGGAACCGAGCTCTTACTTTCCCTGGACGCCAACAGAGTAAAGAAGTGGAAAGACACAGTCGAATCTATGGACTTCAAGCGATCCAGCCGAAAAGGATGGAGTGTTCTGAACAAACTTACGGGGAAAACGGCACCTTCACGGCTGACGACTGTAATTCATCCAAACGAGATCGCAAACCGAATTGTTTCCACATCCAGAGCTAAGGGCGATAAACTGGAAACCAGGAGGATTAAGAAAAAGTTTAAGGAGCTGAAGTCTAACCTGGTGGAAGACCCTGATAGTTTTTGAGATATCCGCTCTTCAAGGTTTATTTAGGGCTCTCATTTTTATCTTGATTATCTACATCGGTGAAGCTGCTAGGCCGGGTTTGGGATCGTTTTCGTATAAATCGGGGGTGCTGAATTCATTTATGGTATCAAAATTGACACCATTCCTAAGTAAAAACAAAATTTAAAAAAAATATTTTTTATAAAACTCCTCTTTACGCTTAAACCGCCGAACCGATTTCGTTGAAATTTGGTACAGACATGGTTTGAGTCCGGGGGGGATGGTCCAGTAGGGATAGTTTTTATAACCAAAATCATCTATTTAAGGGTGTGAAAAGTGGGGTGAAAATTTGTATGGGGAATCAATAACCGCTGAACCTATAAGTTATATATATATAGTTGATAAACTTGATAATGATACCAAACATGACTTCAAACCTAAATTTAAACAGTATTAACCTCAGGAATTCAACTTCGGCGAAGAAGCTGAATTCCACACACCAAATTTCACACCTTCAAAGTATGATTTTTGAGATAAAAACTATATTATATACTGTCTCGGGCGGGACTTAAAACACCTATTTACCAAATTTCAACTAAATCGGTTCAGCGGTTTAAGCGTGGAGTTAAAAAAAAGTTATTTGTTTAAAGTTTATATGTTTTTACTTCGGAAAGGTGTATTGTTGATACCATAAATGAATTCAGCACCCCCGATTTAGACGAAAACGTTACCAAACCCGGCCTAGCAGCTTTACTGATGTAGATAATTAAGATAAAAATGAGAGCCCTAAATAAACCTTCAAGAGCGGATATCTCAAAAACTATACAAGATATCGAAAAACTTGACTGAATAAAACTTGTAACAAATTAAATCTCTTTTCATTTTGTATAAGTGGCCAAGTCGCTCAAACGCATAGTTTCCGAGATATAATCGAAAAACCGAAAAATGGAACCTTCAAACCCCCCTCTCCCCCCCAGCACCAGGGTTACGGCCGGGGACTTTTGATCATGAAGCTGTACCCTAAACTGGAGCGAGCTGTCACTTTTTTTGCTATACTAAATTGAACCTTATCACCGAGCCAGAAAGGTGTTCGTACCAGACTAGAGAAAACGGTCCACATGAGATAGCAAAAGTGGGTCGCGGTGTCCCACTCGCACATGTTGCCAATGTTAAAAAGATACCATTTTGGTAGTATTTATATCAATAACTAAAAATTAAATACCTTCTTATATTATTTAAGTGCTATATTCAGAGTACGGTTCTGATATCTTTTACGTAATTTGTAAATAGTTATAATGTCAATATTATTAACTGATTTAACCAAGCATGTGCACAACAAAAAATACATTAATTTTAATATGGTAGACTGTAATAACTTTGAATATTAATTGGTATCCCCAACTTGATGAAGAAAATTTCAAAATACATGAATGGCGGCGCTCAAGATTTATTTGCGAAATAAAGTATAAAATGGGTATAAGATGTTGTGTGAAAGGTTGCAGGAGTGAAAGTTTTGCTGATTGTGGTATATCTTTTCACAGATAAGCCTCAACTATTCAAGTTTACGATAAAAATACAAGACAACATTGTCAAACTCATTAGGGTGACTATGATGTCGGCACGATGTGAATCGGTCTTACAGAATTCTTATTAACTACGTACTTACTTAATGTAAAAATAAGTTTACCTAAATAAGTATATCTTTATTTCGGCATGTTTAATTATTTGGTTGACGTAATGAGAGCTACCTATATCATTGCCAAAATTTAAATCCAGTCCTTAAATATTACAGACACATTTATACATAATATTTAATTACTGAAATGTTGGTTCAAACTATATATAATCGATTCTATATAGGTTGGACACATATTTTCGTCAGTACATAAAGGCGGCATATTTGAAAAAGAAAAATGTTGCAATCAACTACGATGACGCTTAAAGAATAGCTCAAGTGTGCGAAAGAGAAGCCATCACGTACATACCATGAGTGCGAAAGAGGCAGACTACAAATAAAAAAACGTGACCATTTTTGAGTTGTGGACGCCAACGGCTGACATTTATAGTTTGTCAAAGGACTGTCTTATTTCAAACATAGACAGAGAGAATCATACTATCTTTATCTTACACTAGTACCCGAAAGAAAAGGATGAGTATAGTTTTTTTTGTTCTTATTTACTGCCAATTTGGTTTGACCAATTATATTTATAATATAGTTGGTCAAGCAAATCTTGTGAGTCGAAAAAGGCGCGAAATTCAAATTTTAGGGTTAATTTTTAGGGTTCCGTCCGAACCCAAAGGGTAAAAATGAGACGTTTTTCCTCAATCATCCGCCATTGCTATTTGCTACCAAAAACAAATGAATACATATGAGAGTATATAATATGTATATTATACTTATAAGTGATAAGCAGATTTTTTACGATGCCTGTTTTTGAGAGATAGCATCTCGAACATATACGCAATACAATAGAAACGACATCAGCATTAGACTTGCTTAACGTCTAAAGGTAAATATTTGCATCATAATTATCACGTAACACACATAATAAAATCTTATACCTATTTAACTTATCACACCTAATTTATCATGACATTTCGTGATTTTTAATCCCACTTGGTCGAAAAATATTTTATTTCATGCAGGTCTCTAAAGACGATGAGATGAGATGTAGGTGTCTAAAGGACAAATATCTATTTTGTTCCCGCGGGATTTTGAAAAAAAAAAACCTGTAATTTTCATTAATATAACTCCCTAGGGAGTAATAGCTTTTTAATTATGCGTGCCTATTAGGGTGACCAAAAGTCATATGATATGACTTAATTAGAAAGAGATGCAACCGCCCACTTTGACTTCTCATGTGGACACACTTTTTGGCTCGTGTACTCCATCCGGTTTATTAAATCTACATTCGTGCTTTTGATATGTTCATCTCCTAACTAGTCCAAATAAAGCTACGAAGTTAAAAATTATGTTCCTTGCATTTCCCTCTATACCTTCTTATTGCTTGGCCTGGATCGCAGCCATCTTCGAAAATGTGTACCATCCTGGAGAAATTTGCGTTTTACTCTAAATATACGTTCTCTATGAAAATATGGTGTAAGGCAACATTAAAGCTTATTAAATTCTACACAAAAAAGTCCTAGATAACTTTGCGGAAAAAATACATCTTGTTATCTATACATATAATAAAGCGCAAGAGGGTCGAAAGTCTGTACATGGAAGATATTGGAAAAAAGTTGGCTGGGGATACTTAGAATCGATAACAGAACACGTTCCAACAGTTTTTAGAATTTATGTCTGTTTGTCTGTTTATCTGTTTTTCTGTTTGTCTGTTTATTTGACCGCGCATCAAATGAAAATGGCTGAACGGATTTTAATGCAAACTTTATTAATCTGTCGAAAAAAACCACGGCTAGGTTATAGGCTATAAAATTTTTAGAAATTTTACCACTTAGGGGGTTAAAGAAGGGATAAAAGTTTGTATGGGGTTCAAGATTTATTTTAAGCTAGCAATTTGAAACTTCGTAAAAAGATATCATTGAAATACAAGAAAACTATTTTCAGCGTTTTTGAAAATTCATCCCCTAAGGAGGTGAAAAAGAGGTTGAAAGTTTGAATGGAGATCAAATTTTTTTTTCGAGTGCGTGACTTGAAACTTTGTATATGGGCATATTATTATATAATACAGGAAAAGTGATTTCAGCCTTATCAATAATTCGTCCACTAACGGGGTTAAAAGAGGGTTGAAAGTTTGAACCCATTACAAATGGTACCGTACCGTACCATAAAAAAAATGTAATAAAAGTATGAAGTTCATGGCCTTCACTAAATTAAAAAGCTACATTGTTTCACAGTACGACTAGGAGTGACGAAAGTAGGCTAGTTCGAGCTGCTGAGGTGAAAAATATAATTTTAACCGATTGGTCATAAACATAAAAAAAACTTTATCTTTACGAAAACAAAAGGACTGTGGGGCTTCTACTCACCTCACCGATAATAATTGCTTGCGGACTACTTCTCTTCTTATTGTATTAAAACTATTAATATAAATAATATAAACATATATAAGAGGGACGGGTAGTCCATCTCGCGGGCGAGATGCCGTCACGTCGCTCCTGTACAAATGCCGCATTGTAACGCGAATCGCATGCAATTATCAGTGAGGTGAGTAGAGGCCCTAAACATGCAGACAAATTGACAACAATGTCACGCGTATTGTACAAATGTAGTGCATAATTATTTTTCATCGTTTTTTCACGGAAACGTACGAACGCTATTTCAGTCAGTCTCGGTACAAAAAGTACTGAAGTAGCATAACAAAAACGAACGTTTCCATGTAAAACAATTATGTACTACATCTGTAGGTACCTTACCTACCTAGTTTTCCGGTCATTTAAAAAAAGTATGCCTGAGGCCTAGTTCCTCCTTCTCTTATACCTAAAGCCTGACCAATAATATATTTGATGATCATTGATTCAAGAGGGCGCTATTATTCTCATGTAGGTATAGGGTGACAGTTCATGAGTTCAGTATAGTGAGTATAGTATAAAAAAATTAGTTCCAGTGAAATTCCGCAACATGGCGCGTGATCATATATTCCTGGTCAGGCTTTATAAATGTAGGTACAGTCACGGACTTTAATTGTTGAGCCATCTAGGGCTTACTTTACATTGGACATTTAATACCGATAGTATTGACAACCAAATTAGCTTGAACCCTAAATGGCTCAACAATTGTCCGTCACTGTACCTACGAAGAGTAGTGATATTAAGATACAAGTGATGCAGCCGCAGCGCAGACATTTATATATAGAGAGAATAACAGTTTTATGCTCGCAAGCTTAGGACTCATGTGATGAACTCACTGTTAGGGATAGAAGGATCGTTGTTTTGGTCTACGACGCATTGCCAGGCTTCGTCCTTCATATGCATTTCTCTGTAGTCAGGGTGCAGTGGGTTCCAAAGACAGGGTTGAGCGCGAACGCTTTCTATGAAGGCTTTCATGTCTGTTTATTGTCTGAAACACGTACGTCGTTAACGAGACGCTAGCGGGCCCAGACTGGCTCGGCCGGACGCGCGCTGCCGGCGCGGCCTCGCGCCGCCTCGCGCGGGACCGTTCCCCGCCCCGCCGACCAGTTCTCACCACCCAGGTTCTTTCAATTGTACTTGTTTGAGCGTAAACCGGTTTCTACACAATAAACTACAAGCAGGTTATGGCTCCTTAGTAGTCCGTTTGAATCTTTTAAAATGTCGTTATACAAACTCCGCTCGCGATTTCTGGGTAACCAGAAAACGGCCACACACGGCGAAGATACTATAATATTTTATCAACAGAAAAATGAATAGTTATTTCATAGAAATTGTTGATTCCATTTTGGCAGAAAACAAGAAGATAAGCGGTCATCCTGCTGGAAGAGTTAAGCGACACGAGAAGAATGTAATCATTGAGGAAGATGATGGCTTAGATAAAGAAAGCACACAGCTTTTTCATGATTCCCAATTGTCAAAGGTACTTATTTAGTTTGAGTAGCAGTACTAGCAGTCTTTTTCAATATTTATACCCACCTTTGCCCTAATTAGTATATTTAATAATTATGTATAGTGATTTTAAAATTATTTCTAGGAATTAATATGAATTGACAATTTTTTTTTTATGTGGGCTATTTTATGTTATGTATTTAAAGAAAATTAATAGTAAGTATATTGTGCAACGTGGGGGGTATGTGAAATATTGCACGAGTCTATACCTGTATTCACGACAGCGGCAGGCTGTAGTGAATTAAATACTCGATATATTCTTACCCCCGGAGTTACATACACTGATTTTCATCACACTTGCAAAGAAAAAAAAACTATATTTTAAGCGAAATAATAGGGAATATTACGCGAAACTCTGCGCAGGTGGCACCACTACCACAATCTGAGGGTCTATCGCGAAACAATAAATTCAAAATTTCGTTATCTAACATTTCTGTCACTCCTGCACATTCGAGCGATAAAGAGGCAGATAGCGAATTTTCGGATTCGCGTTTTCCGGTAGGTCCTCTGTAACAAACCGCCATGGAGACTATATAAAGGAGCCAAATCTCTATGTATGAAAAGTGTCCATCAAAAAACAGTAATTAGGCGGCGACACCATACACCGAAATACTACCAAAAAACAACCTACGTAATTTGGTCGGGTTATTTGTTGCCTTATATGGTTCATGTTATACTCATGTCCCAGAGCCTAACTAGCGCCACCGGAGAGATTAGGAACTATTATTTAAAGCCGAAAGCGGTCACTTTTGCATCAATTCTGCCATAAAAGATTGGCATCCTTTCTATACCATCCATACAAACCGCCTTGATGCATCAATGTTATATTTTATTATCTGAAAACTTGTCAAAAACCTGTTAAAGGTACAGTATGTATAAATTACTCTATGGCAGTGGTTTACTAAAAAGGCTAGTGATGCACTGGTGGCAGAACATTGCAGTAATATCCCCTATTAATTATTATGCTACTACTGCATCGCTGCAATATCACTTGGTGCATGGAGACTGTATAAAGGAGCCAAATCTCTATGTATGAAAAGTGTCCATCAAAAAACAGTAATTAGGCGGCGCCACCATGCACCGAAATACTACCAAAAACAACCTACGTAATTTGGTCGGGTTATTTGTTGCCTTATATGGTTCATGTTATACTCATGTCCCAGAGCCTAACTATATAGCGCCACCGGAGAGATTAGGAACTATTATTTAAAGCTTAACGCGGTCACTTTTACAACAATTCTGCCATAAGAGATTGCGATCCTTTCTATACCATCCATAACTTGGTGTTACTGTTATGTCTCAACTAAGTGATTATTATTTTGTTATTTTTATATTTCATGAATCATGATACTTGTAAGGCAACCGATGATATTGAAAAATGTGACAAAAACGAAATCATTAACATAAGAAAGGAAACGGACAGTGCTGTTTTGAATGACATTAAAACGAACTGGAACTGTAAACCTCAACCACAATGCAGATATAAAGATAATGATTATGTTGGTAACCAGGAGAGAGAATTCGCTTTGTATAAAATAGAAAAACCTACTTTATGGTTTTACGTTCATGTTCATCTGTTTGAGAAATTAAGTACCCTTAAAGGAAACACTCTTTGGAACGACATTACAAAAGGCATGCCAGTCAGGTAATTGTAATTCAAATAGTTTTTTAAATCTCTAATCAATACTTACAAAATAATGATTATTAATATAACTTCAGTGTTAGTTCGATATCACCGGAGTGGAGCAGCCCAGGAATGAACGTGCGGTACAAGCCAGTCGATAGTGTAGCGAGAGAAGATTTTATTCTACCTAAGAGTAGTTTAAGTTTATTAGTGCCGCTATTAGAAGAGAATGTGAACGCGATATCAAACAACATGGATTCATTTGGTACGATTTAGATTTAGTAGAACTGAACTACCAGAGGATAGTTTGTTACGTTAACTGTAATACATTTGTTCTAATTTAAATGAAACTCGATCAAGGGGTTATTGAACTATAGTCTGTTTTTTTTATTCCGTAGACTAAAATGACATTTGAGGAGCTCCCTCGATTCCTCATGGATCCCATCATTAGAACTGCGTTTTGACAAAAACGGGACCAATCTGTACACGTATATACTTACAATCAAAAAAAGAATTTTCATAATCGGTCCAGAAATGACGGAGATATGGAGTAACAAACATAAAAAAAACCGAATTGATAACCTCCTCCTTTTGAGATTTGGAGTTTCTTGAAAGGGGTAGCCCAATAAACTGGGTCTGTTTTTTTGTAAAATATCTATGACTTAAAACTACATTTATAGTGTACGTTTCAGTGCAGACGACGCCAACTATTTGCTGATACCAACAGAAGATGTTTTAGATGTGGATAAGACTGATAAATCATCAACGACTCTTGCGAATGTTTCTTCCAATGGTAAAAAAGAGGTGTGATTCATTATAGTTCCGTTATAGGGGGGCGTTTTCTAAAATAAATATTGAAAAACCTGATTCTTTCAAATCTGGACATTCTTGGGCCTATTCTACTCAGAATCGACAGCATTCTCTATCCTTGTAGGTAAATGCTTCAGAAATGTGCCGGATAAGTTAATGTTTCAATTGCCAAAGTAGGTAGATAGGTATTAAAGTAGGTAGGTACTATCGCCCACACCAGCACACTGTTAACTTTCCATCGGTGGAGCTTATTACAACAGGCATAAGGTAGATACCACCGACATAAACTTAAGAGTGTTGCTGTTTGTATTGTATCTATTCACGTTATTCTTGTTTGATCAAATATCGAAATGTCTCACAAACTAGAAAGTCTCATATTGTTTTTTAGGGTCGACGAAAAGTAATTGTGCGTGTTGCAAGAGCTTTAAACAATGACATGGCAGACAAATTAACTGTTGTAAATCAGGCATCGAACAAGTTTTTAACAACGCGGCATCGGGGCACACGCCACGCTCAAGTTGATTTGGAAGCACGAGCAGATGACAATCAGCTAGTTCACGAAAGGTACCGTCAGCAGCAGAAGTTGCTAAGGTAAAGTGGTCAAAATGATCAAAGTACAACCTATTGTTGATTGAAAGAGTAAGAAAGAGCACATTGTGTACCTACTCGTATATTATCATGACCACCTTACCCGCAAAGCTTCTTCTGCTGCTGAGCTATATGTACCTACCTACATACATAGCTGTTGCCCACGACTTCGTAAGCGTGGATTTGTAAGCAGTAGGGACGGTTTATAATTTGTTAATAATTATACAACACATGAGATTTGTCTGTCACAAACTACGAAGTTTCAAGCCCCTTAGAAGTTTTTCTCCTTTTTAACCCTTTTAGGGTATAAATTTTTAAAAACGTTGGAATTAGTTTTTTTTTTAATTCTTATAATATGCCTTCATACAAAGATTCAAGTCCCGCACTCACAAAATTGTTTGATCTCCATTCCCCTTTTTCAACCCCTTTTTCACCACCTTGGGGGATGAACTTTCAAAAACGGTGAAATTAGTTTTCTTCTCTTTTCGTAACATACCTTTTAACAAAGTTTCAAGTTCAAAGCTTAAAATAAAATTTGAACCCCATACAAACTTTCAACCCCTTTTTAACCCTCTTAGGAGATGAATTTTTAAAAACGCTGATATTGTTTTTCTTGCATTCTAATAATATGCCTTTATACAAAGATACACAAAAACTGTTTAATCTTCATACAAACTTTCAACCCCCTTTTCACCATTTTGGGGGATGAATTTTTAAAAACGCTAAATGTGTTAAAACGATTTCCAGTTTGCTGGGAATTAATTCCTCAAAACGCTATTTTTGGATCTAATTTGATTGGCCTACTAAACGTTCATTTTAAGATAGCTTTGTTTCTAAAACATTCTAGTGCACCCGGCCGAATTGCAATAATTGTTGCTGATAATACTAGAGGCAGTCGATCAACGTTGACGGTGCAAGTAACAAACACGGGGCTCTTCGTGGCGCGATTTAGGTAAGTAAGCCCTGATGACAATCGTACAGTATATCGACAAACGCCGAACGAAAAGTAAAAACCGGCCAAGTAATAACTAAGTAGTAATAACTAAGACTCCACTGTCTGTCTGTCTGTCCGTCTGTAATCAGGCTGTATCTCATGAACCGTGGGTACCTGGTAACCTTTGGGTACGGAACCCTAAAAATGTATCGGAATGACAGATTCTACGGAAAGCCACGTGACACATTATTCAAGTTGCGATCGGCGTTTTCTATCAACGATAATCATGATATAAAACTATGGAAACGGATTATATCGCATATAATGATTTTTTTCTACTCGTCGAGTATAATCTGTGTATTATGCAACACTACAACCTCTTACTCTTTTCAACATAGTCTATGGCACTTCCGACTTAATCATAAGAATTTTAGCGATACGGTTTAGTCAATTATAAAAAATTTGAAAATAGAACTTCATACATTTCGATAAAATATTTCTTGTTGAAGGAGACTCGATTCAATGCTAATTAGCCTACTTAAACACGCTGCTGCGTCGCATCTGCTTTGTGATTGGTTGGCTAAGAAAAACATTTTATTTTATGTTGTAGTAGAAACAATGGCTTCATAAGTCAGAAACGCGCATGTGACACCTTTCATATAGCAACATCCATACCCTACGAAAACCGCTTAGCGTTGCTTGTTAGTCTCCATAGGCTACGGTGGCCAAAATCGAGAAAAAAACTGTCTTGAAATTGAATTTAGCGCGGAGGCCTCATACGAGGAGGTGTCGTTAACCAACCCGCCGGGGGCGCCGGGCCCGGCGGCCGGGGCGCGTACGAGTATGAAGGTATACTTATACTTTATACTTTTGCTGTATACTTTTGGTTTGTTTACTTATATGATTTTACTAGTTGAAAGTATTATTTTTTTGTCTCGTAGAAAAAGTATTGTATACAATAGTGATATAATTAAGCTTTTCAATCCCGTACCTTGACTTAAGCAACTCAGCAAGCTTCGTTGCTTAAACACGGTACTCGACTGAATATATATTATCACGATTGTGTAAAATACTATATAATACCTGAATGTGACTGACTGTGAAGATCCCTACACTTGAGTGCAGCTAGACCTGCCATTTTGCCTTTTGCTAGGGAGTCACTGACAGGATCAGCCACATCTTGAAACATGCTTTTATTAAAACATATTTCAAGCCGATGAAGAAGATGTCACAATTCCTGAGGCCTGTAAAATTTAATAGGTACTTACCTCTCTACAGAATGCAGGAGTGTACAAGCTAGACTGTGAATAGCTATGGCCTTTCCCATGTCGGGCAGACAAAGCGAAGCATTTCCACTCGGGTGAAGGAACACATAGCTGACGTCAAGCACCGTCGACCAGTCTGCAGTCTGGGAGCATATGTCATGGATAAAGCCAATCACTCAATAATAGTACATTGTGATACAATTGTGCTAAGTTGGTCATTACACACGAGGCGATATTGTGCGCGCTCGCTGTAAGCGAGCGCGCAATAAGAAAGCCGATGCGTGTAATGACCATTGACCAATAGACACGCGTTTCATAAGACGTTTTTCAACACACTTGCACACAAAAAAAGAATCTTTGCGGGCGGTTGGGCGCGCCGGTGCCCGCCAGTCCGACCAATTAAAGAAGGCTCCGTTTCCATGCATATTATTAGCAATCAGTTACCTTCTTAACTCAGTCGGATAATATAATAAAAAAACACGAGTGTTTAATATCTAGGATTATGAGCCAAAAATCGGTGGAATAAAAACGTCGTTTTGAGCATGTATGTTGAAAAGTATGATAAACCTCTGGTTCTTGCCAAGTAGAAGCGATACATTCCCAGAATGCTGCGCGAGGCCATTGAGATTAAGAAATACCCAAACTGTAATATATAGGATGGCTTTTCTCTACTACTAGCTTGGGATCCAGTAGTCCATCTGATAAAGGAACAAGCAAGACCATTGTGTTGAATGATGTTGGACATTCTTAGTATAATAGTATTACTTGAAAATAGTTGTAATGTATGACTAGCCTTATAAACCTATTTTGCATGTATAACTAGTCTTAAAATTTATAGTTTTTGATTCATTCTTTTTGTATGTGGGTAGTTTAGCACACTGTAATTTTGATAGAGGTAAATATGATATGATATGTGTCGTGGATAGGGGCCTGTGGTGGCCTATAGCGGTGACGGTAGTGGGCGCAGTACATCGATGTATGCCTACACAGCTAAATAGTATGCTACCACTGCTACCAGTGTATGAAATAAACTAACGGACTCGTCAACCTAGTGCCTACTATACTTTCGTACTAAATAATAAAATAACTAGTCACTCTAGCAACGGAAATCGATTTAATTTAAAATAAAAGAATTACAATTAAACGTTCAAATCTTTATTCAAGTAGGTAGGCATATTACAATGCGATTATGAACGCCAAACAAAGCTATTCCGGTTCCAACCGTACACCTCTTGAGCCGAGAAGATTTAACCCTATATGGGACCGGCAACAAACTCGGCGGGACATATCTTTTCAAAACAACACTTATTTTCTAATTTTTACAATAGTAAACCTCTAATGACTCATAAGAAATCAAATTAACACTCGGGATAAAACACTTAGCTAAATGATTAAATAATGTTGGAATCTATAAGCTTTCAAAATAATCCTTCAGGTATAAGCCTTCAGGAACGTAGTGAGTTTAGGCACGAGGTTGGCTAACGTCCGATATCTAGCACGGTCCGATCGAAAATCTTGGAATGAATGCCGCGGAGCGGCGGAGCCTAATCGCTCCCACCAAAATGAATGTAGGCCAACTTGCTTGACCAGTTACCAACAAAACTGCCAACTCGTACCTAACTTCACGCAAGCTAAACCACTTGACGTTCCGAAGCCTGTACCTAATCTTATTTCAACAAGAATGCCAATAGATGGCGTTACTCTCTACATAACTCGATAAATTACATTATCAACTAAGTAATACATAGCAACATTTTGCTAATCGATTGTATACAGGCGTCTAAAACTGAAATGTAACGCTGCAATGTGTCCTTCTGGAGTCACGCTCCGACACGGCCATCCTGCGGTACACACGTCCTCGTGTGTGGGTGTATGCATTTGATTCTGAAACAAAACGCACAGCAGAGTATTTCAATCGCTCGGTCATTCCTGACCAACAATTTCGGTCTCATTTGTCAACAAACAAAATCAAGCTATGACTCTACATATGACTCTACATGTGACTACATGTGACTCCTACATGTGACTCTACATGTGACCAAATGTGACTACATGTGACTCTACATGTAACTACATATGACGCGCCAGTCCATCGGCTTGCTGGAATCTAACAACTCCTCGCAAAGAGTATACTGCACATAAAAAGCAGACCACGTGCACCTCTTACATGCTCCGGAACTTCTGATGCAGTTACTAGACAATGCCCAGTCCATCGAGCGCCTTCAGTCCATCGAAAGCAAAACAGTAAGTGAGTGCCCAGTCCATCGGGCTGCCTTCAGTCCATCGAAAGCAAAACAGTAATGAGTGCCCAGTCCATCGGGCTGCCTTCAGTCCATCGAAAGCAAAATAGAGTAGTGCCCAGTCCATCGGGCTGCGTTCAGTCCATCGAAAGCAAAACAGTAATGAGTGCCCAGTCCATCGGGCTGCCTTCAGTCCATCGAAAGCAAAATAGAGTAGTGCCCAGTCCATCGGGCTGCGTTCAGTCCATCGAAAGCAAAATAGAGTAGTGTCCAGTCCATCGGGCTGCCTTCAGTCCATCGAAAGCAAAATAGAGTAGTGAGTGCCCAGTCCATCGGGCTGCCTTCAGTCCATCGAAAGCAAAATAGTAGAGCCCAGTCCATCGGGCGTACTCTCAGTCCTTCGAAAGTACAAGCTTTCAGTTCCTCGAAAGCAAAACAACATGTTAACAGTTAATCCCAAAAAAAAAGGAAATAATAAAAACAAGCGTTACAATAATGTTACTCAGAATCACTAGTACTATCAGCGTCATTAATATCCAACCTGTACCGGTTGCTCAGGCATTTTTCTAATATAATGGGGGTATTTTAAAGTCAAATCTGTGTCAGTATATTTTTGACCCAATTACAGACTGAAACTGAACATTACTGATCAAAATCACATAAGATCGCTTCTTACTTTAGCTTTAACCAAAGGTGAACATGAGTTCTGAACAGAAGTAAAACTTCTCAAAATAAACCCAACGAAATGGGAACTGCTCACCAGCTTAATACAGTAGGTATGATGCACACTTGCACACGTCCTCAAAGGTCCAAGCACGAAGGCCGATGCTCTCCGCCTTGCAGTTGCCGTTGCTGCGGCAGATGGCGAGATGCACGATGTGGTTTTTCATAGCTGGCTGTTACTGAAATCATCATTAGCACGGTATCAGGTTTATCGTGTATGCAGGTTAAATTCCAAGGTTTGTGAAATACTCTAGTGGCGGAAACAATAGACAAGTTACTATGGATACGGGACTTTATATGTCAGATAAAAATTTAAACTTCAATGAATGTGTTTTATTAACAAACACGCATTCCAAAATGAGTAAAACGGCTTTAAAAAGAATACTAATTCGAACAGAGACAGCTAATTAGTCAAGATCGACTGTTATGCTTAGCCATTAAACTCAAAATAAAATCCACCAATAAAGAATAGGAACGAAACCTGTCCTTTTATTTCCAATGCTCCAGCACAGAAGATACTGCACAGCAGCTTCAGTCATGTGTTACAGGCGTGATGGCGTCTGTAAGTTGTCTGCTCAGGCTGCACCACACTGTAACATTAATTATCAAACGCGTAGTTCATGTTTTCATAATCTACACGATTTGTGTCTATCACGGCACTACGGGCAATAATTAGTTGCAATTTATTAACTACAAAACGTTACAGAACAAGAATGTTATAATTTTATGCATTGGCGAATCGGCAGGATTATTTTCTATCGCCACAATTTTATTTTCATGAAAATTGAAATTCGACGGTAGATTCACAATTGAGCGACAAAATAATAACATGTCGTGATAGTTGATGCTTGATTGTAATTAAACGTAATTATATTACAACAAAATAACACGTGATCGCTCTAATTTTAACGGATTACAAATCAACAACAAAGAAACGTGGTGATATCAGAGATAGGGTCACGTTACGACGGCTCTGGTCGACTGCCTAACTTCACTCACCTTTCAATGTAGGTCAGACACGTGAGCTTACCATTACTACGTGTCCAGATTAGGCATGTATGTCCCCGAATACAATCCGGACATACACCACGCTTCCACGTGGCTGTGCAAGCAATACATGATGCTCTTAATAATCCCACTTCTGATGTCGTGGATAGGGGCCTGTGGTGGCCTATAGCGGTGGCGGTAGTGGGCGCAATACATCGATGTATGCCTACACAGCTAAATAGTATGCTACCACTGCTACCAGTGTATGAAATAAACTAACGGACTCGTCAACCTAGTGCCTACTATACTTTCTTACTAAATAATAAAATAACTAGTCACTCTAGCAACGGAAATCGATTTAATTTAAAATAAAAGAATTACAATTAAACGTTCAAATCTTTATTCAAGTAGGTAGGCATATTACAATGCGATTATGAACGCCAAAAAAAGCTATTCTGGTTCCAACCGTACACCTCTTGACCCGAGTAGATTTAACCCTATATGGGACCGGCAACAAACTCGGCGGGACATATTTTTTCAAAACGACACTTATTTTCTAATTTTTACAATAGTAAACCTCTAATGACTCATAAGAAATCAAATTAACACTCGGGATAAAACACTTAGCTAAATGATTAAATAATGTTGGAATCTATAAGCTTACAAAATAATCCTTCAGGTATAAGCCTTCAGGAACGTAGTGAGTTTAGGCACGAGGTTGGCTAACGTCCGATATCTAGCACGGTCCGATCGAAAATCTTGGAATGAATGCCGCGGAGCGGCGGAGCCTAATCGCTCCCACCAAAATGAATGTAGGCCAACTTGCTTGACCAGTTACCAACAAAACTGCCAACTCGTACCTAACTTCACGCAAGCTAAACCACTTGACGTTCCGAAGCCTGTACCTAATCTTATTTCAACAAGAATGCCAATAGATGGCGTTACTCTCTACATAACTCGATAAATTACATTATCAACTGAGTAATACATAGCAACATTTTGCTAATCGATTGTATACAGGCGTCTAAAACTGAAATGTAACGCTGCAATGTGTCCTTCTGGAGTCACGCTCCGACATACCTATATATATTTTTTCCTCAGTCACCCGTTGACTACGAACGCTGCAAAGGAAACGTCGAGAAGTGTTATAAAGTCATAATACGCGATATAATCCGTTTCCATAGTTTTATTTCGTGAGTGACTATCGCGGTAACCGAAGAAAATAATTCATCTTGGCAAGGTATGTTATTAATTGCTGTATTCCTTGCAATTGACTGTTTCGTATGTTCAATTCTAGAGCACAAATACGAGATTGTGATTCGGATCTGATAAAGCTCTCAGAAAAGCAGGAAGAGGACATTACCTCTGAGGCAGTGTCTTTGCCACCACGGCACACGCAGCGAATGCAGCTGCGCCTGCCAGCGTTCCCTCCCGGCGAGAATGCCGAACTCCAGCACTTGCACAGGTAGTTATCTATAGCCTTTTGTTTAGATTTGTTTACTTTACATTAGGGCCTGTTTAGTACTATGCCTTATGGGAAACGGTCGAAGAGATAGTTCAGATCCGGAAACCGCTACCAAATTTTAGTATGTTGTTGGGCATGGTACTGGGTCTCCAAAACTGCCGGGAGACAGCGGCGCCGGCCATCTACTTTAGCGGAATGACGTCATCAAAATGAAGTATTTAATGTACTATAACATTAAAGATGACGTCTCAAACCTTTTTTAGGGTTCCGTACCTCAAAAGGAAAAACCCTTATACTCCTTATAGGATCACTCGTGCGTCTGTCTGTCTGTCTGTCTGTCTGTCCGTCTGTCTGTCTGTCCGTCTGTCACAGCCTATTTTCTCCGAAAATACTGGACCAATTAAGTTGAAATTTGGTACACATATGTAAGTTTGTGACCCTCAGATGGACATGTAACGTAAACATATTAATTTTACACACGGGGGCCACTTTTGGGGGGTAAATGAGAAAATTAAAAAATAAAGTTAGTCAAACTATATCGTGTTACATATCAAATGAAAGAGCTCTTTGTGAGAATCTCAAATATATATTTTTTTTATAATTTTAAAGTAAAAAGTTTAGATGTTATTCAAGAAAATAGGCATTAGAAATGTGTAGTCAAGCGTGAGTCGGACTTAATTACTTAGTTTTTGATCCGACCCCTACGGGTTTTTTAAAGACATTTCACATAAAAGATACATTGTTTAAATTGTGTAATGTACGGAACCCTTGGAACGCGAGTCAGACTCGCACTTGGCCGGTTTTTTTTAAGTAGTCACACTACTATATATAAATTAAAAACTGTAATAGATGTCATATATTAAAGAAAAAGTGACGAAGCCCTCCAGTAGTTATTGATGGAAATCTAAGATTTAAGCGGTAACCTAAACCTAAATAACTGATTTTGTAATAATATACGCAACATTTTATTCACTTTATTAGTTTAGCTGTAAATTTGACATACATCTACTTTTTAACTGACTTCAAGATTTCAAAAGGAGAAGGTTCTAAATTCGGTTGTTTTTTTTAAATGTTTGTTACTCCATAACTCCGTCATTTCTGGACCGATTTTGAAAATTCTTTTTTTGATTGTAAGTATATGCATACAGATTGGTCCCGTTTTTGTCAAAACGCAGTTCTGATGATGGGATCCATGAGGAATCGAGGGAACTCCTCAAATGTTAAAGGCATACATATAGTGATTTTAGTATTTTCATTAACAAATCAAGCATTTACATTTAAAAAAGTGACATTTGATGAAGTGGAATTGCTGATGATGATCAGGACGGAACTCTTCAATGACGCATAGTTCACGTTTGGCGATTTGTTCTCTTCGTTATGTTTGTAAATCAAGTTAGGTTTTCAGACGCATTTTTGTCAAGCTCGAGTTCTGATGATGGGTTCCATGAGGAATCGAGGGAACTCCTCAAATGTGAAAGGCATACATATAGTGATTTTTGTATTTTCATCAACAAATCCAGCATTTCCATTTAAAAAAGTGATTTGATGAAGTGGAACTGCTGATGAAGATCAGAACGGAACTCTTCAATGACGCATAGTTCACGTTTGGCGATTTGTCCTCTTCGTTATGTTTGTTAAGCAAGTTAGGTTTTTAAGACGCATTTTTGTCAAGCTCGAGTTCTGATGATGGGATCCATGAGGAATCGAGGGAACTCCTCAAATGTGAAAGACATACATATAGTGATTTTTGTATTTTCATCAATAAATCCAGCATTTCCATTTAAAAAAGTGACATATGATGAAGTGGAGCTGCTGATGATGATCAGAAATATCAGAATGGAACTCTTTAATGACGCATAGTTCACGTTTGGCGATTTGTCTTATTTTTTATGTTTGTTAAGCAAGTTAAGTTTTATTGACACATTTTCATCAAGCTCGAGTTCTAATGATGGGATCCATAAGGAACCGAGGGAACTCCTCAAATGTGAAAGGCATACATATAGTGATTTTAGTATTTTCATCAACAAATCTAGCATTTACATAAAAAAATGACATTTGATGAAGTGGAACTTTTTTGAACTGCGATCCTCACAGAACCGAACTGCTATCAGAAAAGTGGGTTAGGTTAGGTTAGAACAGTGACCCTTACAGAAACGAAATGCTATCAGAATATCGGGTTAGGTTAGGTTAGAACTGTGACCCTTACAGAAACGAAATGCTACTAGAAAAGTGGGTGGTTTTACCTCCTTTTAGTTAGGCAAACGGTGCTGTCTTTTTCATTTCATTGTCTGGAGTGCACCATCAACAATAAGTAACCTCTCAACGGCATCCCCCATTGAAGTCGGTTTTTTTTCTTAAAAATTATTTCATAAAAAGTGGTATTTCCATGTTTATAGCTCTTAAACCATACATTTTTTTTTGCAAACAATGTACAGATGAATCATAATACATTTAATAACCTTTCATTACATGTAGCACACGTGGATGTGTGACTTGTGGTACCTATAGCTATAATTTACATTTTGCGAATTTCGGCAGTGATTATCTGTATGACGTCATTATTTATCAGTCAGGGACAATAGAGATGGTCTCCCGGCAGTTTTAGAATCCAGGTCATATTGCTAATAACATACTTACTAGAAGCATAAGTGGATTAACCTGAAAATGACCAATTTGGATTTTTTAAACTTTAATGCATTTAATTTTTAACAAGCAGAAACGTCCGCGATCGATGCTATTAAGCTTAGAATAAATTTAAAAGTGGAAAAATTACTGCCTTGGGTGAGACTTGAACTCATCCAGAGGCCGTGAGTTCAAGTCTCACCCAAGGCAGTAATTTTTCCACTTTTAAATTTATTCTAAGCTTAATAGCATCGATCGCAGACGTTTCTGCTTGTTAAAAATTAATTTAGAATGGGTAGCACATCGTAACTGGTGAATTTCCAATATGACTTGGAACTCCGGTGGCCGTTTAAGAAGTATAACGCTCTTACGGGAGATGTCGCTAGGGTCCCCTAGACCCATATAGTGGGAAGATTTGCTGACTATGTATGAGGTCCTGGTGGCTCAGTTGGCAGAGCGCTGGAGTATCTATCCAGAGGCCGTGAGTTCAAGTCTCACCCAAGGCAGTAATTTTTCCACTTTTAAAGTTATTTTACTGCATTTGTTCTAGCATGACACGACATTACATTTTGATGCATAATTTCCAAATTTTTGGTCAGATTTTGTTTTTTTTTTATCATTGCAAGGTTTGAGACGCCATCTTTAATGTTATAATACATTACTTTAAGGTCCGACTTTTGGTTTGGTTGTAAAACCCAAATAATCGAATAGTTTTTACATCATTTCGATTTCATTGTAAATTTCTCTTAAACTGTTGTATATTTTGGTACACAGTGTATAAATAAAATATTAGAACATTTAATTGGCTTTCATTTAAGATCCCACACGTGTATGTGCAATGCATAGTTGGGGTGCAATATGCAATATTCGCAACGAGCCGGGAGTCATTTTGATGACGTCATTCCGCTGAAGTAGGTGGCCGGCGCCGCTGTCTCCCGGCAGTTTTGAAGACCCAGTACCATGCCCAACAACATATTAAAAGTTGGTGGCGGTTTCCGGATCTGAACTATATTTGCATAAGGCAGGCAGTGGACTAGTTATTATAGTTATTACAAATTGATTAGTGCGAATTATTTGATACTATACCTCGATCGGCGATAGATGGGTCTTACACTTCTAATGATGTTTCAAAAATCCAGTTTTGATATAAATAACCTTGTAACGGCGTCTTATCCCACCAATATTTTTATGTGGCTAAAACAAATATGCACGTGTTTTCATGTAAAAACTACATTTAAGTAACATTAATAGATTCGATATGATGTATAGGGTGGGAAAAAATTGTTGAAATAATCCGACAGCTCTATACCTAATAGTGTTCAATATGACTACTTAAATATTATGTAGGTATTACTATAGCAGTGATCTCTATAGCCATATTTTATCCTAAAATCGTTTTATAGTTGGGATTTCATCCCTGTTCAAATAAAACAACTATAGCGGTATGCAGGGAACCTTAATAGCGCAATTAGTTGTATTACCTATAGTGATTCCAAATACTACCTTATACAGTAATTCAAAATTCTTTATTTTATTTCAATACCATTACAAATCTTACAATGGCTGGTGTCTCCTTGTAAGTAATATTGCTCTATAGGTAGTGGTTATATTTGAACCTGTTTTAAGACATGACTATAACGGCTCTATAAAATGGTGATTTATACAACGGCCTTACATCAGTTGCTAATAAAACTATTTAGTTGTATAAGCCTATAGAGCAAAAAGGTATTGCCAGAGGCTTTATTTATACGACAGGTGACCTTTGAAATCTTAATACGACATACATATAGTATATATACAAGCTTTTAGCGTTAATAGCCAAGATTATAGAACTAAAATGTTACTCAGTTGGGAGATGACGTCAACCCATCCCAAATGAGTGACATGAGCTGTTTTTCTTCTCATTCACCAGTAGAAACAACATAAGTTTGCTCATTAAAAAAATTAAATGTACTAAATTACCTATTTCAGACCATCACTATGTTAATATTACGATATTAATAAATAAAACTGCACAAAAATCACACAGTATTGAAGTGTCTGTTCTCAGAACCTAATAAACATAACTTCTGTAAATACCTAGACTTATATAGGTATAACTGGGATAGAATTATAACCAGCAATTGTTGCCCAAGTAAACAACTTGATGGAGTTTTAAATGTTATCAAACACTGTTTTGAAATTAATTTTCCATTAAAAAAGTACCCTGTAAAATCGCATATAAGTAGATGGGTCAGTGAAAATGTACGCAAAGTGCGAAACGAAGTTCGTCACTTGAAAAGAAAATGTGTCTTAAATCCACACGACGACTCCTTTTCCAATAATTTATTATCGCTCGAACAACGTTACGTCAGTCTTAAGATCAGCTCGTAGTGAGTATTTAAACAATGAAATCTCAAATAGCAAAGATAATATTTCTCGTAGTATATGGCGAATAATTGCGTCTGAAACATCCAAAGATGAAAACAGAACTAGGGCACTAGATGTATTGGTGAGTCGATCAGCTGGCGCGAGCACAGCTGATCGAGCCGCCACCGCCGCCGCGCGCTTAACCACTCCTATACGCATGCGCACTCACACGACAACAGGCCGCGGACATCCGACGCACTTAGTTATCTAAAAGGTCAATGTCTCATCAGGAATCTTATCTCTTGCGAGGTCCTTCATCTTCCTCATAAGCTGCGATGGTCGCTGGTCACCCAGCTCCATGTCTGACATCAACTGCTGTAATCGTTTAGCCTCGGTCTCCTCATAGACACTTAATAAGCTGGCTTTTAATGTTGCAAATTTATTCTCATCCGGCGGCTTCTCTAAGATGTCAGCAACTTACTGAATTGCCTGTTTTCCCAATTTAGCAACGACCATATTATAATTTGATTGGTCCCCTGCTTTCTGCTGAGCCAATATCGCTTCTACCTGTAGAAACCATAGCCGCGGTTGATTTTGCCGGAAATCAGGTAATCTTGATGCCAGCGAAATCGCTGACAACTCGATAGTTGCCGCGGTCCCTGGCAAAGATGGAGGTGTCGGAGTCATATTCGGGGTTCGAGTCCGGGGCTGGTTCCAGATCTAGGGACCAGGTCCATGTCCAGTCTACAGATCAGAGTCCGAGTCCGGGTCCAAGCTTGGGTTCGGGTCCGTAATGTAGAGGACAGATCGCCAAATGTGAACTATGTGTCGTTGAAGAGCTCCATTCTGATTATCATCACTCAACTCAGAACTTTTTGATCTGGTGCCATCGTCTCGTTTCTACCACCGCACCTCCCGCCAAAGGAGCAAAGCTCATCCTCACTTTTTAGACACATGGCACACCAAGAATAAGCGGGCATCTCGCTCGTTTCTTCCCAGAACGTGCAGAATGTGGAATGAGTTGCCTCCTGAGGTATTTCCTTTGTGCTACGACATGGGATTCTTCAAGAAGCGGGTATTTAGGGTTCTCAAGGGTCGGCAATGCTTAAGTGGCTACTGTGATGTTGCTTATGTCCATGGGCGACGATGACTGCTTCCCATCAGGCGGCTCGTCTGCTCGTTTGCTGTATCATATAAAAAAAATATCATCAGCAGTTCCACTTCATCAAATGTCACTCTTTTAAATGCAAATGCTGGATTTGTTGATGAAAATACAAAAGTAACCGGCCAAGTGCGAGTCGGACTCGCGTTCTAAGGGTTCCGTACATTACACAATTTAATCAATGTATTTTAAATGTGAAACGTGAGAGAAATGTCTTTGAAAAACCCGTGGCAGTCGGATCAAAAACTAAGTAATTAAGTCCGAGTCACGCTTGACTGCACATTTCTAATAGGTTTTCCTGTGATCTATAGGTAAAGATCTATTTTGGTGTATTTTTTTCAAAATTTTAGACCCAGTAGTTTCGGAGATAAAGGGGGGGGGGGGAATGGTCATTTTTTGCCTATTTTCTTGAATAACTTCTAAACTGGTTATCCTAAAATTATAAAAAAATATATATTTGATTCTCACAATGAGTACTTTCATTTGATATGTAACACGATATAGTTTGAAAAACTTTATTTTTTAATTTTCTCATTTACCCCCCAAATTTGTTTACGTTACATGTCCATCTTTGAGTCACAAACTTACATATGTGTACCAAATTTCAACTTAATTGGTCCAGTAGTTTCGAAGAAAATATGCTGGGACAGACGGACAGACAGACAGACGCACGAGTGATCCTATAAGGGTTCCCTTTTTTTCCTTTTCACTAGATACAAAAAAATAAAAAATAAAAAACCAACCGATTACCTTGATATTTGGAAGTCGGTTAAAAAAACACAACCGCATTGACAACCTCCTCCTTTTGAGATTTGGAAGCCAGTTAAAAAGTAAAATTATCGATACTTTGGTAGGTAGGTACAACTACTACAAGAAATGTCATTCGAAGTACAGGACGACAGGACCCGTCTTTCGCCGATCGAGGTACTTATAAAGAAACTATAAAGTCACAAGACTCGCAATAAGTATATAACAAATGTATGAACTCGCACTAATCACTAATCTAAGTGTAAACAGGGGGCCTAACTTTCTTTGTTTTTTTTTGTTGTTGCCATAGTTTACCTCTTAAATGAGGACGGCGAGTCGGTTGCAGTTCGGGATGCGCTCATAAAGAAAGGCGAGCACTGCTACTGCGTGTGGCATTGCGACTGCATCTGTTACGGTATGTTAATCAATGGAATTGCCAACTGTCAAAGGTTTACATAGATGGCGCCATCATAGCGTACCTGTCCAAATAGTATGTAACCACTATACCTGTCTCTAGTTTTAAGAAAAGCACTATACATACCTCGGCGTGAAAAGGGGTTGCCGGCCTCATAACTATATCATCTATTCTATTTGACCGGCAAACCCTTACTTCACGGCCTCTGTAGTTGTACCTACTATATAAATGGTGATTAAGAATGATAAATATTTAATAACATTCATTTCGACTTGATTTGGTTTCATTTTGTTTGAAGTTTTACACACAGTTTTACAGTTCGTATTTTCCTCGCATTGGTGTTGTGAAAAAAATTGTGTTTCACTCGGTGGCAAAATTTGATTCACCCTCGTGCCTATTTAAAATAGTACCTACATTTTTTGTATTAGAATTGGGAATTTTTATATTATTTTATTTCAGTTTCAGTATCACGAGATTTTTCAATTTTTAGTGAGAAAAAATATCCCCATTTTTTGGTCACTGGCTACGTCCTAGCACAACCTTCTAGGTATGACCGAAACAAAACGGACAAATTGTATTGAATTTTGGGAACTTTTTTTCTCGTATTATTAGAATCGAAAGAGCTCGTGATTCTGAGTAAGAAACACAAAAAAAATCCAAAATAAAAAACTCAAATATTAAGTGGATATACTTAATATAAAAATTTCAAAATCTAACTTACAACTTATAATAGAAATATCCTCATACCGATACTCATACTATACACATACATATAATCACGCCTATTTCCCGGAGGGGTAGGCAGAGACCACGGATTTACACTTGCTACGATCCTGACATACCTCTTTCGCTTCCTTCACTTTCATAACATTCCTCATACACGCTCGCCGGTTTAGGGTGCTCTTGACCTGGCCTTTCTTCAGGATTTCCCCGATCTGATCAGAGAAAGTCCGCCGAGGTCTGCCCCTTGCAACTCCTGTTTCTACTTCTCCCTTATACACTCTCTTTGTTAGCCTCCTTTCACTCATTCTTTCCACGTGTCCAAACCATCTCAACATACCTTTCTCAATTTTTGTCACTACATCTTCGCTCAGTCCACACTTTTCCCTTATAACACTGTTCCTAATTCTATCTTGTAATCTCACCCCACATACACTTCTCAACGCTCTCATTTCCACTGCATTCACTTGGCTCTGATGCCTCTTCTGCCATACCCAACTTTCGCTACCATACATAAGTGTAGGCACCAGCACCCCTCTATGCACAGCCAACCGTGCCTTTTGCGACACCTTCTGGCTGCTCATAAAAGCGTTAAGTGCCCCATTCACGCGATTTCCAGCACTCACTCTCCTTTCAATATCTTTATCATGCTTACCGTCCCTAGTGAATAATGTTCCCAGATACACAAACACTTTAACTTGTTCTACTCTTTCTTGACCAATCAAAATTACACTATACACATATCATAAATATACACCATCCTCATATACAATCAGACAATCACATTGTACATCCTACCTAGTACCTGAAGCCCTACCGCGAACCACGTTCGACGTGTTACCTCTCTGTCGCACCTGTAAATTCGTACGTAAGTGTGACAGGGAGGCAACACGTCGAACGTGGTTCGCGGTAGCCCCTCTAATCTTTAATTTACTGCACCACAAAAATAACTGTGTAATGCATACAATTTGTATAGTAGACAAACTTAATTTTGCGTGCAAGTAAGTGCCATGCGTTATTCTCTAGATCTTCTGGCAAGGTTAAAGACCCGACCTGTTCTGGCTTATTTTTTTATGATTATTTAGATACTTAAGTTTAAGAGCTTATTACACTATCCTAATTTAGTGACTAACAAGAGGGACGACGCTATACGTGAGAAACGATAGGATGTATCTCTTATCGCGTCTCACGTATAGCTATATAGTATAGCGTGTAGTCACTAAATTTAGCAAAGTGTAATAAGCCCTTATACCTGTAAAAATAACAGACTGCCTCAAGAACCTTTTTTGGGGGGGAAATGTTTAAAAATATGAGGGTTGATTTAGCCCCGCTACCCTGCAGTCAGACCTGCAGTGCTGATAATGTTTCATTCTATTTGACCGGCATTTGAATGATGTTTATGAAGGTATCGCGGGCCGCGGCAGCTCGCGTATCTTAGCTGTATACTTTTGGTTTGTTTACCTATATGATTCTACTAGTTAAAAGTATTATTTTTTTGTCTCGTAGAAAAAGTATTGTATACAATAGTGATATAATCAAGCTTTCCAATCTCGTACCTTAACTTAAACACGGTACTCGACTGAAAAGCTCTCTATTATATCACGATTGTATAAAATACTATTTTCTATTACATTATGAATTCATAACTATTTTATTATTATTTCTATTTTAACATACAACTATACAAACTACATCGCTGCGAAAGACCTAATGTCATGTAGGTAGTGACCGCTGATAAAATTTATTAGTATTTGTCATGTGTCAATCAAGTAGAAACGGGAGTTGGAAGGGGCAGACCTCGGCGGACTTTCTCTGATCAGATCGGGGAAATCCTGAAGAAAGGCCAGGTCAAGAGCACCCTAAACCGGCGAGCGTGTATGAGGAATGTTATGAAAGTGAAGGAAGCGAAAGAGGTATGTCAGGATCGTAGCAAGTGGAAATCCGTGGTCTCTGCCTACCCCTTCGGGAAATAGGCGTGATTATATGTATGTATGTATGTATGTCAATCAAACGTAGTAGCAAGTAGTAGTTATGCACCTATGGTTAGTAACGTTTTTCTATTTGTACCCACTTTGTAACCAAACGAATGTTTTGTAATGATTATTTATAATGAATATTTATGTTACCTTGTCTGCACGCTAGTCCTAAGATATATATATTTTTTTGTATTCTCATGTAAGCGAATTTTGTAAATTCTTTTTGAGAATAAAGTTCTTAAACCATTTTAAGTTTCCAAAGGTAACATTCGATATTGTTTTTATTCCTTACTTGTTGTTTTTATTAATTTTTCGCAACTGTATTAAAAAACGTGGTTCGATACACGTGCGGAAATGTCATCACTTCACGAGTACCGAGACATCATAGATGGCAAGACTAGGGACGAGTGAAGAATGACATTTGCGCACGTGTATCGAACGACGTTTTTTAATACTTTCCGCACTAGCATCGAAATGTACTATTTCGAGCAAGAATGAGCGAGCAAAGATGAGAAAAAAAAAACGCTACTCACTTATGGTGTTTGGCAGGCGACAACCCCCGGTTGCCGTGCCGGGAGATGTCTGCGGCGAGGCAAGACGCCGCGGGCTTGCCGGCACGGAACGGCGCCCGCTACGCTCGCGCTTGCCGCTATCCTGATGTGACAACGATTAACATTGCGGTCGTTATTATTGGTGTTGTTGGGATGTTACTCTTTCTCGGTATGTCTTAACGTAAATTACATATAATGCTAATAATTTATCTACTTAATATGGTTCAATTGGGATTTGGGATACTTACATTATTCCTTTTTTGGGGTTCCGTAGCCAAATGGCAAAAAACGGAACCCTTATGGATTCGTCATGTCTGTCTGTCTGTCCGTATGCCACAGCCACTTTTTTCCGAAACTATACGAACTATACTGTTGAAACTTGGTAACTAGATGTATTCTGTGAACCGCATTAAGATTTTCACACAAAAATAGAAAAAAAAAAAACAATAAACTTTGGGGGGTTCCCCATACTAAGAACTGAAACTCAATTTTTTTTCATCAAGCCCATACGTGTGGGGTATAGGATAGGTCTTTAAAAATGATATTGAGGTTTCTAATATCATTTTTTTCTAAAGTGAATAGTTTGCGCGAGAAACACTTCCAAAGTGGTAAAATGTGTCCCACCCCCCTGTAACTTCTAAAATAAGAGAAAAAAATATATGATGTACACACATGCAAACATGCAAACTTCCACCGAAAATTGGTTTGGACGAGATCTAGTAAGTAGTTTTTTTTTTATACGTCATAAATCGTACACCGCAATGTACCTTTCCACACTCACGTTTCACATAAAAAATACATTGTTTAAATTGTGTTTTGTACCCTCGGTGCGCGAGTCCGACTCGCACTTGGCCGGTTTTTACACAATTTATTGTATTGTATTGTATTCTTTATTGCAGATAACAAGATCCATGTTACATTAAAATCGATACATTAAAACAAACCTTAAAATTAAATTAAATAAAAATTAAATTAAATTAAAATCTCCGTCATTAAACACACAAATCAAATAAAAATAAAAAGGTACATTACAAAAATTCAATAAATACAAAATAAATATTTAAAATGTCCACAAAATTCCGTCAGGTCAACTCACTATATGAAGGCTATTAAACTAATTTAAACAATGTATTTTTTATGTAAAATGTCTTTAAAAAACCCTACGGTCGGATCAAAAACCAAATAATTAAGTCCAACTCACGCTTGACTGCACATTTCTAATAGGTTTTCTGGTGATCTATAGGTAAATATCTATTTTGTGTATTTTTTTCAAAATTTTTGACCCAGTAGTTTCGGAGATAATTAAATTAAAATTAAATTAAAAAAATTAAAAATTGGTTATTTCAGACATTGTGTCCATAAAAAATGTTAGTTGTAATACAAACTTAAAAGGCTATGTTAGTGTTACATGTTAATTATAAATAAAGATAAAAGCAAAAAAAAAAACCAACAAATAATTTAAAAAATAAAATAAAAATAAGTGTTCCACTGACAGGGGCAAGTAGTAGATATTTTTATTCACTACCTGGCCCTGCCAATGACAAGGGCAGTCCAGGCGCTCCGCTGACACCCTCAGCATACTGTTGCTGCTGCCGCGCACCCGTCTTAGCATCGAGGCAATTCTTTTCCGCCTAATAGCGAAAAAGTCATCCGCCCGCGCCTCGGCAAACATGGCTGATGCACTGCAGTGCTTCGGCAGCTTCAGCAGCATCCTGAGGATGTTGTTGTACTGCACCCTTAAGGTGTTATATGATCTCTGTGTAAAGCTTACCCACAGGCTGCACGTGTAAAAAGTTTGACAATATGCTTTAAAGAGCGTCAACTTTTCTTGATCGTTACAGCGATAATATATAGGGGGGAAATGGTATTTTTTTGCCTATTTTCTTGAATAACTTCTAAACTGCTTATTTTAAAATTATAAAAAATATATTAATTTTTAACAAGCAGAAACGTCTGCGATCGATGCTATTAAGCTTAGAATAAATTTAAAAGTGGAAAAATTACTGCCTTGGGTGAGACTTGAACTCGCGGCCTCTGGATCGATACTCCAGCGCTCTGCCAACTGAGCCACCAAGACCTCATCCATAGTCAATTTATAAAAAATATATATTTCAGATTCTCACAATGAGCTCTTTCATTTGATATGTAACTCGATATAGTTTGACAAACTTTATTTTTTAATTTTCTCATTTACCCCCGAAAAGTGGCCCCCGTGTTTAAAATTAATTTGTTTACGTTACATGTCCGTCTTTGGGTCACAAACTTACATATGTGTACCAAATTTCAACTTAATTGGTCCAGTAGTTTCGGAGAAAATAGGCTGTGACAGACGGACAGACAGATAGACAGACGCACGAGTGATCCTATAAGGGTTCCGTTTTTTTCCTTTTGAGGTACGGAACCCTAAAAACGCTATCTTGAATTTTTTCATTTTTGCACTAATCATGATAGAAATTGATATCTAAGGATCCGAAACATACCTTAATATGAATTCGCAGGTAGTCAAAATTGTTAAAAATACCCGCCATATAGGATTCGAAAGGCTTAATAGGAATCCAATATCAGTATTGTAAAAAAACTGCCGCCATCTTCAATTTCTGTTATTTTTCTCAAGATCATAACGAAAAATTATGTATGAGGTACTGAAATGCGCTTTAACATAAATTCGTAGTCAAAATTTAAAAAAACGTCAGCCATCTTGATGACTGTCACCTCATTTTATATTCAATCGCGTTAAAAGTTAATTAGATGTTAGATGTCTATGAATCTACTCTACATATTAATTATATGTTAGATGTCTATAAATCTACTCTACATATTAATTAGATGTTAGATGTCTATGAATCTACTCTACATATTAATTAGATGTTAGATGTCTATGAATCTACTCTACATATTAATTAGATGTTAGATGTCTATAAATCTACTCTACATATTAATTAGATGTTAGATGTCTATGAATCTGCTCTACATATTAATTAGATGTTAGATGTCTATGAATCTACTCTACATATTAATTAGATGTTAGATGTCTATAGATCTACTCTACATATTAATTAGATGTTAGATGTCTATGAATCTACTCTACATATTAATTATATGTTAGATGTCTATGAATCTACTCTACATATTAATTATATGTTAGATGTCTATGAATCTACTCTACATATTAATTAGATGTTAGATGTCTATGAATCTACTCTACATATTAATTAGATGTTAGATGTCTATAAATCTACTCTACTTATTAATTAGATGTTAGATGTCTATGAATCTACTCTACATATTAATTAGATGTTAGATGTCTATGAATCTACTCTACATATTAATTAGATGTTAGATGTCTATGAATCTACTCTACATAGTTTTTTGGCAACCGCGAGTTCTCAGTTTGGGGCGAACTAAGTATTAGTTTGTAATGTACTGCATTTCGCGGTAGCTATCAAGTTTAATAAATAATCTTAGTATGTATTTACTTCAGTTGAGGCATCTACGTCGGTATCGGTAACAGTTATGTCGATAGTTCATTTTGTCAATCTCTAATTTTAGCTAGAGAAAGTTCTAGGCATAGATGTACTTACTAATTATTACTTTAGATTTGAAAGGGTTCTCTGTCACTGTGACACAGGTGTGTTGAAAGGTCTGTTGGGCCTGGTATGGCCGCGGGCCGGCGTGTGGGGCCTGGACTGGATCCTCGAGGAGCCGAGACCTATGGACCGCTATCGCGAGCGCTGCTTGCGCGCTCGCCGGGTGGTGTACGACACCAAGGGTTGGCCGGTGCATCCGGACACTCGCAAGAAGACAGTCAGAGTGGTCAGCTTGTACGTAGAGTGCTCAGTCTTGAACATTAACAAAAATTTGATTCCAGCGTTTTAGTGGTATCGGGATCGGGTACCTAAAAAGTAAATAAAATTGTAATAAGAAAGTGCATGGAAATACGTAACGATAACGATATCTAAATTATTTTAAACTAAAACACTAAAACTAAAATTATAACGTTGGATTAGGAATTCTTATCTTATACTAAATACTAACTTGGAAAATATTTTTCAGACCGGTGGAGTTTATTTTGAATGTTGTATTTTTTATGGTTACTCCTGGGTTGGTAGCAGTAGACACATTAAAGCATTTAACGAAAGGCAAGTCATGGCACGCATCTGAAGCCGTCGGCAACAACAAAGCAAATCTGCCCAAACGTTCGCAGGAAACATTAAGCCGCCGTCACCAATCGCAGGTATTTGATTATTACCCTTATTAAACCCTGAGCCCCCTGAGCCCCCTGAGGGGCCTGAGGGCTGAGGGCCTACCGCCAACATCGATAAATAGGAAATCGTTATCTGGGCCATTCTTTTATTATGTTGTCGTTTTTTTTCAAGTTCTCAGATTTTCATAAAATTTGGTGGGTAGATATAGTTTCTTATTCTGTAAGTACAACATAAGCGCACTGTATATCCTACAAAATCTTTCACTGAGTTACGGAAAACGTATGGAATTTTCCGTAACTCAATGGGATCTTTTTTGTCCCAAATTTGGATTTCGTGTTTATTTCGACCCACAGACCATCCCTGTGATTTCGACCAGAATAAGGAGCTTTTCAAAATGTGTCAAAAAAATAAAAACCGGCCAAGTGCGAGTCGGACTCGCGCACGAAGGGTTCCGTACTATTATCTATAAAAGCGCCTGTTTTTAGGGTTCCGTACCCAAAGGGTAAAAACGGGACCCTATTACTAAGACTGCTGTCCGTCTGTCTGTCACCAGGCTGTATCTCATGAACCGTGATAGCTAGACAGTTGAAATTTTCACAGATGATGTATTTCTGTTGCCGCTTTAACAACAAATACTAAAAAGTACGGAACCCTCGGTGGGTGAGTCCGACTCGCACTTCGCCGGTTTTTTTAGTATTTGTTATTATAACGGCAACAGAAATGCATCATCTCCGAAAATTTCAACTGTCTAACTATCACGGTTCATGAGATACAGCCTGGTGACAGACGGACAGACAGACAGATGGACGGACGGACAGCGGAGTCTTAGTAATAGGGTCCCGTTTTACCCTTTGGGTACGGAACCCTAAAAATGACCCATCTTGCATATTCGAGCGATTAAAATTTTTCCATTTTTCGTTGTTGGCGGTAGACCTTCTGATCTCAGAATAATAACTAAAGCATAGAAGCCGGGCAAAAATGCTTCGCAAATATGTATACCCGTCGTAAGGAAGTACCTTACGAATTAGATAATGTGCCGAAAAGAGATGCATATATGCTTGTTATTTCTCATTTACGTACGGTGTCATAAGTTTGATAATTTGCTAGGGATGTAACTGTGTCGACTTTTTATATCGATAAATTATGCATAAGTTTATGTGCCGTGTAAAAGAATAATCACGAAATTGGCAAATTGATATTATTCTGAGCTTCTGATGTAGATCTTATGCCACCTCTTCTCTAGCAAGGCCACTTCGATGTTTGGTTTTGGGCTTATTTAGAACGCAACTAATAAATACGTATATCTTAGGTAGATTAATAATATTTAAAAAAAACTACATAGAATTGTCTTTATCTCTTAGGTACAGTCACGTCTGAAAATATCGATACGGTCTAAGTGCCAAAAATATACTATAAAAATAGGTACCTAAGGTTTAATTATTAGGTGGGGTAAAAAACACTTGTCGAGATAATAAACAGTCAGCGAGATACTGAAACATATTATACAGTAAATTAAATGATAATACTAAAATTGAAACTAATGCATAAATAAAATTAACTTAAAAATACTTACGTACGTAGGATTTTCCTCGGAGGTACGGTTTCTCTTGCCCCACCTGACCTTACATGAAATGTCTCTACCTATTGCAAGTGGCCCTGCTCAGATTTATCTTATCAGTTATCACACTACATCGCGTTGTGATTTCAACGACAATAAACAGCAAGGAAATGCACTTACACGTTTGAATGAGTATCAATTGTCTAAGACGTCTAAGTATATCATTTTAGTTGTCAGTGAAGTGCACTTCCTTGTTCTTAATAGGGCCACAAGCTGTTCACGCGCCACCAGCGGCTGCCGCGACGCAATTGGATGACGCCCGGGGCCGAGCACCTCGCAACGATGGTATGGAAAAATAATTCTACAATTATTGCTCGGAATAACGTCAAATGTGTACCTAAGCTTTACACATTCAAGGCATATGCCTTAACACAATAGGGTTATTACCCTAGAGCGAAAGCGCAACGCAATTAAGAGCGGGTTGCACCGTGTCTTACTTAATTTTCATTAAGACAAAAACACATTGAGGATTAAGGCCGTTTACTTTGTGGATACTGGATAGGTAACCATGTTTGGACCCGGGTATGTCCTTAAACTACGTCCAAAAGAGAGGTATGGGCACTGTGAATGACATCTCGCTTTGTGTGGTAGGGCACAGGACAGCGGATGTCATTCCAGATCTAGAGCAGAGCCCAACTGGGGAGGTACCTCCACCTTACAGAAAACCGCAGCTAAATAACACTAGACCCTACTAATAGTGTTGTGTTCCTGCCGGTGAGTAAGGTTGCCAGAGCTCGAGGGAGAGGAGTGTTAGGGTCGGCAACGCGCATGTAACCCTTCTGGAGTTGCAGGCGTACATAGGCTACGGAGACTGCTTAACATCAGGCGGGCCGTATGCTTGTTTGCCACCGACGTAGTATAAAAAAAAAAAGGATGAGATGACTCACGTTAGAACGGTTCGAGTCGAGGCCGAGGGGCCGAGGCGTCCAATACTTTGTTTTCTATGTAAAGCATCACGAGATTACTGATATGAGGCTTCGTATAGAAAACGTAGTGTCGGTCACTGTCACTTCGCCCGAACCCGGACTCATCTACGAGTAGCGTGAGACGTTATTTAAGAGTTGCTACGCGGCCTAAATAAGATGGCTGCTTGTGTAGGACTGTTTCTCGTGCACAATACAACACAACATGTGTGTCACATAAACAGCAAGGATGTTACTTATTTATTTTCCTTTCCTTCCAGTTATTTCCTTTGGTGCAACACGATCACCAGCGGCCTGAGTTAGGCCCTGGCCTTGCATCGGAGAGTAATTCTGACCAAGAAGACACAGCGTTTGTTCTCATGCGCATGAAAGAGAGTTCGGAGTCACTTGCTGTAAGCTTACAAAGATCATTCGAATAGATACCTATCTAAATAATATTAAAACTGCTGTAGATCCTACTGCAAAGCGCATCCTCTAATGCTAAATAGTGTAGCGTGTTTTGAAATTCGCATATTCTAGACAGATCTATGTAGGTAGTATGTAGATTGGCGTTTTCTAAAGTAAACGTTTTCTTAATAAATTGAAAACCTGATTCTCACAGATCCTGGTGTTTTTGGGTTCTTTTAACTCACAATCACTAGCATATTCAATCCTGATGATAAAAAATGTCTCAAGAATTTGTATGAAAATCGTACATTCCACTACGCCACGAACATACAAGTAAAAAAAAACCGGCCAAGTGCGAGTCGGACTCGCACACCGAGGGTTCCGTACATTACACAATTTAAACAATGTATTTTTTATTTGAAACGTGAGTGAAAGGTAAATTGCGGTTTACGATTTATGACGTATTAAAAAATACTACACTAGATCTCGTTAGAAACCTTAATATAATTTTTGAAGACCTATCCATAGATACATTCATGAGCTCATTCTTCTCAGAATCGACAGCATTCTCCATCCTGCCATTAAAAAAAGATGTCCCAAAATGTCCATTCCATTACGTCACGTTTTAGTGTGATTTTTTTTCACTTGTATGTACTTACGTGACGTAGCGGAATGTACAATTTTCATACAAATTTTTGATCACTTTTTTATCATCTGGATTAAATATGCTAGTGATTCGGAGTTGAAAGAACTCAAAAACACCAGGATCTGTGAAAATCAGGTTATCAATATTTATTTTAGAAAACGCCCAAATACGCGGGGAATGGCGGGGCGGAGGTGATTCCTGCTCTCAAAATCCATATAGACACAGTGCGAGCAGAACCAACCTGCAAGAGGTAAGAGTTCGGACACGACAATGGTTAGCTGTGTCGAAGGCGAACTAACTTTTACCATAGCGCCACTATATGTACTTACCACATGCATAAATTATGCTGTGTGTGGGGCACCATGAAGGGGAGATTCTGGCCCTCGACAAACCACATTGACCTCGGTGCGAGGCTGCCAGGCCTGATGCAGAATTGCCAAGCCGCAAGGAGATAAAGTTCGGACACGACTCAAAGCTCATTGTCAATCCGACGGGGTGAAGACCCCAAGGCAAGATTTTAGTCTACACAAAAGACAAAAGCTAAGTTTCTCATAAAGCCGAAGGTACGCGTCATACGTAATGCGCATCCTGAGGCCGAAGGCGGAGTTACTGTGGAGCCGCGATTAAACGACCTAATTATTAGTGTTATAAAATAAATTGATGATGGAATAAAAGCTAGGCCTGACGGTCGGGTTCACAGCCCCGTGAAGGCAGAAAACCTGAAGTAAACCTGCATGTTGCGCTTTCAAGCAAGGACGAAGACCGAGAAACAGGAACACATTTCCAAGCTCTGTTGTCCTGCAGCTTCGGTCTTGCATGGAAGCGCGCCGCAATCGGACGCTTCAGACCTTCAGCCTTATGTGGAGTTCGGCTTTCAGTCTCAATCCAATGAACGGAAGCTCCGAACAAATGTCCCCCCGGGCCAACCGCTCTATGCAGAGCTCGACATTCGGCCTCGCTCTTTTAATAATTTGGCCATTGTATTCAATTATTTACTTGTGACAATAAATAATAAATGCCACAAAATGTTCCTCAATTCAGTATAGTGCTGGCCTATTGACGAGCACTGGTATTTTCATCATTGGTCCTTAACCGAGCTCAGGATTAATGAAGATCGACCTTTGATCACGCATATACGTACGCGCCCCACAGGAAAGCTCCAGGCCTTTAACCATATGCAGAGCTCAGCCTTCGGCTTAGCTTATACTACAGAATAAGTAATAGTATGATCATACTAGGCCATTGGTTTATTTCCAAGCTCAGCTTTCCTGCAGCTCGATTTGCTGCCTCGCACAGAAGCGCGTCGCAATCAGACGCTCCAGAATTCTGGCCCTTTACTAAGTTCGGCATTCGCACTCGATCACACTTGACCACTAGTTTAATTCCAAGCTTTGCTTTGCTGCAGCTCGACCTTGGTCTTGTAGAGAAGCGTGCCGTTATCAGCCTGGATGGAGCTCGGCCTTCGGACCGCTTGGACACTCCTTTCCTGGCCGTTGATTCGTGACCAAGCTCCTTCTCCTGAAGCTCCGCCTTGGTCTTAGCCACGAAACGTTTCACGTTTTCCGATTGCATACATACCTACACTTACAGCCTACCCGATTTTTACTTTATTTTGGGGTGCTCATAGAAAACCGCCCCGGGTGCCAACCTGCGCTACGCCGCCACTGGGCCGAAAGCACAGAATAACTAATAGTACTACCGCACAGAAAATTCACTCCTTCACAAAAGTCAGATTTAGGTATAAAATTTTACCTATACTCGCCGCCTGCAAACAAAATTGAAACTTATAACCGCGCACGAACCGTGAATCTTCTTTGCGCGCCGCAGTTTTATGACCGAGCTGTGAGTGTCGGCACGGGGTTGTCACTTGACAAGTTTTTGTACCTATACCTACCCATTGATTTATTAATTTTAAGATAAATATGTAGGAATTACAAACGTTGATTCTGTAAACATATTTTTTTTATCCTGAGATAGTATGTCTGATTCTCACGGAAGTAGGTATGCCACTGCCGTATTCGTTTGAAAATATGTCAGTCAGTTATTAATATTGTTTCTGGGCAATCAATATTCAATAAATTAAGGATGTTTTATACAGATTAGATCGAGATTTAGGTTTCGAAGCCATGTGTATTTTCAATTTTGCACGAGTGACACGATAATCGTGCGAACCGAGCGGCAGCCCACTGCCATACGCCTGCCCGGGAGGCGCGCGGCCAAATGTACCTAAACTGCGTAGTGACACCCCCCTGCCGAAAGCCATAAGAACTTCGCACAGCGAGGCCACAGGCCGAGATGTAGGAGAGCGGAGCTTGGAAACGGACCAATGGTCAAATGTGTTAAAAATAGTAAAAAGAGAGGCCGGAGGTCGAGGTCCGCGTAGCCCTAAAAGCCAGCAGCGCTTTAGGGAGGTGAGATTTCATGCGAGGTCAAAGGTCAAGCTTCAGGAGAACTGAACATGAATACGAACCAATATTTATACCTATGTGTAAAAAGCGACGCTAAAGGATGAAATGAGATGCATAGTCCGAGTCCTAGCTTAAAGTACAGTCCTATCCGGAGGCAAGCCAGAAACTTTGCATTCGCGTAGCTTTGTAAGGGCTAACACAGTCACACGTACACTACCTAACATCAATTGTAGATTGCAGGCGTCCATAGGCTACGGTAACTGCTTACCATCAGGCGGGCCGTATGCTTGATTGCCACCGACGTGGTATTAAAGAAAAAAAAATTGTTAACCAAGAGTTGAAATGGTGCCTTTCACTCGAGTTAAACACTCTACTTTTCATATCGAATGCGAGGAAACAAATCAAGACAAGGCAAAATCAAAATCAGTAACTAAAGAACTACCTAATAGACCTGCAGCCATGATTCTTTTCCTATGGACTTACTTGCCATCGGAAACTTTTCATGTGTGAAGATAAATAGCCCTAGCGAAAAACATTTAGATTGCAATATTTACGAAAACACATATTTAAATAAACTGCAGTAATTTTAAAATGATTTGGGTATTAAAGTATCAAAATCAGCGGGATTGCCTCTTACTCTTATTTACTTTTTAATTTTTTACTTTTTCGTTCTAAAACTCCCGATAGTCAATGGCATCCCAGTCATTTAGCCAACATAATAAAAGTATTTAATTTTTTTTTAATATTAAGTAACAATTTAATGAATAAAATAAGCAATTTTTATGTTATATTATATTTTTATTTTATTTTATTTTATTTTCACGAATATAGTGCAAAATAACTTTAATAACCCATTTAATATCGTACAAACGTTTAACTCCTGCTGGCTGTATAAGATACTGCCTTTGCTCATTTACGCAAGTGTATGGTTTAAAAAAATTATTTTTGTTGTATTCCTTTTGGTTCCCGCCTTATCATATCGAGTAAATACAATTCAACAAAAGAAATCAAGAATAATTTATTTTAACAATTTACTTACCTACATCATTTTTAATAAAAAACGATTCAATGCGGGATTTGTAAAATTAGAACAATTATCAATTATTCCAGGCGGGGAAATAAAGACACAATTTTTTTATTTTGTTTCCACCCAGTTGCTCGTGGGACGGGAGCGCAGAGGAGTACAACACTTTTCTGCACTCTGCACTAGAGCACAAACGTATCACTTTCTGCGCACTTTTTAGAACAACAACGACCCACTTTCAGAGCATGAGATATGAAAAGATATATGAAACTCCGTATAAGATAAGTAAAGTCTAAGGAAAAACGTGCCTCGGAAAATCAATAAAAATGTATGCTCCAATAGATGGCGCCATACCTTTCGCCTATGCTCGTGTAGATGGAGTCACCGTTTGATATTAAACAATTTTAACACATATCTGTGAATGAACATGGGACAAAGTCATATGGTGAATAATAAATATATATATAATTTTAATTTTATATGAATATTTTTTCTCTTACCGCCGGTCGCTCGGTGGCCCGTCTATAACTACTTGTATATTCTATGTCTATGCTCTATGCTTACATAACACAATCGAAAACTAGAAAAATATTATGTATAGAATAGAGAAATATAAGTATAGAAAGAGTGGTAACTCCATCCATACATCATGTATAGATAGTTTAGATACAAGTGCAAGTATTGTAAATAAAAGCTTTTAAACAGATGTTTATTCAAAGTTCATTTAATTCCAGAGAAATCAAGTCAAAGTCGAAACTACTTCTTACTCACCGATTGACGCTACAGGCCACGTGACAGCCACACAGCCAGCTCCAGCTGCCAATGATAATTTAAATCAGCCTTAGTTTTATTTCAAATAGCTACACCTACATTAGCTCCCTTCAGTAATGGATACAAGTAGGGATTTCATGTTTTAGCAATAATATAGTAGAGTTAGACCAAGAAAAGTCTACAGAGATTTTGACAGCACACGCAGTGCCAGTGTTATTTATACGTCATAATTTCATACAAGTTTGACATTTAACATAACAGCTGCACTGCGTGTGCTGTCAAAATCTCTGCAGACTTTTATTGGTTTTGGCTCTAAGGCCAGGATTACACTTGTAAGTTTAACTTACGTAAGTAGGGACAAAGCTATTTGCTAGAATGAGATAACAATATTCATATCTCATTCTGTAGCATAGCTGTGTCCCTACTTACGTAAGTAAAACTATACAAGTGTAATCCTGACCTAACGCAAAATGGTTTTAAATAAAATGTCTGAAACGCATTATAGTTATTTTTAAGGCCCGTCCAGGCGGGACAAACAAGTTGCCAATTTGATCAGAAATTAAATTGGCAACCGTAAACTCAGGTAACTATAGTCCTATATAACAATTAACTATATGATCCAGTTTTTAACGTTGATTATTATATAATGAGCCTTTTTAATTTATACTCGGTACATTTATTTTGGAGCTTAAATATACTAATACTTTCTCTATATTAGATACTCAACATAATTTAAAAAATATCTATACATATTTTACTGCAACTTGAATTTGGACCATAGTTGTAAGTTGTGGACTACTAAGTTACCTGAGTTTACGGAAATTGTTTGTCGATCTCATCTAGCGTCCACACGTACACGACTAATTACATAGTTGGATCTCTCTTTGGTTGGATCGCAGAGCCAATGTCCTTGAATTTCATTTTGCGTTCATACCAAAGAATACAATACTCACTAGAAGTGCACTACACTGCGCTTCAAACCATGCATAGCTGACGTACGGGAGAATTACTGCCTGGCTGAAATGGAACTTAGGTTAGTCTAGTATAGCCACCAAGTGGATGCCGCAAGATAAAGAGCTTATTACACCTTCCTGAGTACAGTAACTGACAAGAGGAACACCGCAATACATGAGACACGATAAGAGATATCTCCTATCATATCTCGCGTATTGCGGTGTCCCTCTTGTCAGTTACTAAGTTCAGAAAGGTGTATAGTTCGTAGATTTCAAACAGTCCCCTTTCGGCTTATCCTTTGTCTATTGTTAAATGAAACCGCACGTGCTACTTACTATCATAACAAGCGTTTAAGCGCGGATATGGCAGGCCCAGACGGAGTTGGCGGGACGACTTAGACACCTTCATTGAAACGTCAGCTGATTGTATCGCTGTGGAAATAACGACCGTGTAACGCGTTTCGGTGGCTGCCATTCCTCAACCCACCAACGGAGCGGGAACTGACGTTTACGAGGGTTCATCATACATAGCCGTTAACCGCTATACGAGTTTTCGCCCGGGAGGCGATGACTGACGAAATTTGCGCATGGCTCGCGGTCTATCACGTTCACATATCGTTTTGTAAGGAGCGTTACGCGAGTAAAGTACGACTGTCGGACTTTGACTATCATTTCTGAATTTTGTATTGCTTTAATGCCCATAGGAATGACAGTTCAGTATAGTCTGAACAATGTGGATTGGCAACTCGTTTGACTTACATCTACTTTTATTCACCGTAATCAAAATCAGAACCCATTTATTTGGTGTCTACACTTTTTTTCATAGTCGGTACTTCTTTTTTGCCGTATAAAATTCATGTATTTTCTTAAATCGTCTAATTTCATCTTTTTTTCTTTGTTTTCATAAAACCTCAGGAGGTACAACCTTCTCTCGTAATCCGCGTAATCGATGCCTCCGATTTACCTAGAAATTTATATAAATTTACGCATATGTATTTAATTTAGTCGTAACATACCATACCATACCATGGTGCCACACCATCAGCTCAGCTCAGCTCTATAGTTGAAAAAATATTTCATCTATCATGTTACTCCATTCTGGGAAGAGGCCTACATCCAAGATTGGATCACCAAAAGGTCACAATGATGATGATGATGGTCATGTTACCAGGTATATATTCCGTAACCTTACATAGGTTCTGCTACATTGTCAATTAAACAGATTGATCGTCTCCAAAACCCATAGTAATTTTTTTTCAAACGTTAACTCATTTTTGTTACTGTGTTTCCTCGCTTGTATAACATAACACTACAATAACTAAGTCGTAATAACCCGACTATAATGACATTTTGATTTGTTTACCTGTCAGCTCTGATGTTTATTTGGTAACATTTCGTAGCGAAATAGTTTAATTTCCCGAACTGTTCTTTTCCAGCAGTTTATTATTTACATTATTAACAATGTTCCGCTCCTGGCTATGTATAGTTTTGGGCATTATTGTCATTTATTATTTAATATTCAACACTTAAGCATTATTCAAGTAAACCGCCACAACAAAACTGACAACAGTGACAACCTATCATTAAAATTATTGCCAGTGTAAGAAATTAGTTCCAATGAAATTCCTCAACATGGCGCATGAATATTTCTGGTCAGGCTTTTAGACATTTGATTCCAAAAACAAACCTTGATACCATTAATAAAAATTTGTCATCTAGCCTACCATGTACACTTGGAAATTTTCCAGATTTTTAGTAAATCGTATCGATAATTATTCATTGTATCGACTCATCTCTATCCATGATCTCTACTTTAAAGTCTGGTGACATTTCAAATAAACCCTGCAAATATAATTTTAAATTCTAGACCTGTACCGCTGGCTATATTTTGACCCCTAGGTTATAAAAATATTAAAGTCAATTCTGTTTTCGCTTATGAATACTTTGTTAAGATGTAAATCTTACATTTTGTTTTGTGTCATATATATAATTTGCTTTTCTAGTAATTTGTTATTTTGTGGTAATTATTTTTTATTTTGAATTATCTTGGAGAAAAAAATATTCGAGAGAAAACATGTAACTGTGTTGCATTTAGGATAGTGTTTTTAGTGTGAAAACATAGTTTGTGTCAATTACGTCCACTGCAATCTGATACTATGTCATAATATTCTAAAAGACACAAAAAAAAATTAGAGTTAAAAAAAATTACTTAGGTCGAATTTAATCGTTTAAATAGGTCCATTAAATGATTTTGTGTCTTATTAAGGCATAGCTTCATAAGATATTTGATGATTTTGTTGTAACAGGCTGTCACCGTTACAAAAGAATATTAAAGATATTAGAGTTTACATCTTATTAATTTGAAATGCGGGATAAATAAGATGTATGAATTTGTGTCACTTTCATCCACTGCATAAACAAATATTACAAAAATATTATTTGCGTTCAAACGAAGCTAGCGGGCGGTCTGAATGGGCAACGGAGGCCGTGCAGGGTGGGGCCGCGGCGTGACCTTGCCGTACGCAACGCATGTTTACTTCGCCTGTGCGCCAAATTAACGCAACTTATTCAAAGAAGTTACGCAAACAACACAACAACAAGCAACAAGCAAGCAAAGAATGCGTCGAATTATCTTTTACCTATTTAAAACTCATAGATATTGTACAATGTCACCATTATGCAAAAGAACTGTAAGTACATGTTTGATTTGCGAGCGAGCTGGCAACATTGCGCAGGGAAATCTTAAAAATATCGCGTTTACGTGAACGCCACATACATTTGTGACAGTGATAGGGAAAAGGTACCACTAAAGTAAAATTTGGTTATTAATACCGTGACTTTCTTTCATTCTTTGATAAAAAAAATTGCTATTTATGCAACAAGTGCGGAAATCATCTTTACGCACGTGTATCATACAATGTTTTACTATGCATTGTGCGAGTAAATAAAAAAACATGTCATGGCAAATAAGTTTAATTATTAAAAGGAGTGTTTTAAATCGACACGAGTTGCGAATTACCTATTCGCACGTGTATCGTACGTTTTACAGTACATATGGCCCTTTAAACTTTCGACATATGCACGGTAAGTGCTCTTTTCCGCACTAGTGCGAGAAAGTAGCACCAAATGTACTGTAAAAAAAAATTGAAAACAAAAAGCACTAGTGCGGAAAAGCAGTACTTTCCGCACGATATGGCTCCGTAGGAAACGCACTTTTCGAGCACATGCATTGTAAAAAAAAATATAGGACTGTATCTCCTAAACCATGCGTCGTAGCGCAAAAATAATAAAATTTTCGTTCCCCTTTATGTAACCCAAAAGTAATACATGAAAAATACAATGAAAAAAAAAAGACAAAATCTTTATAGGGCTGTATTAGCTGTATCTCCTATATCGTGCATCGTAGCGCAAAAATAATCAAATTTTCGCTCCCCTTTAAGAAGCCCCTAATTAAGATTTAAAAACGCAAAAAAGAAAAAAAAAGAGGAAAAAATCTTTATAGGGCTGCATCTCCTAAACCGTGCATCGTAGCACAAAAATAATCAAATTTTCGTTCCCCTTAAGAAATCCTTAATTAAAACTTTAAAAAAAACCAGGAAAAAAACTTTATAGCTATATATATAGATATAATATCTCCTAAACCGTGCGTGGTGGCGCAAAAATAATAAAAATTTCGTTCCCCTTTATGAAGCCCCAAAGTAATATAATAAAAACACAATGAAAAAAAAGAAAAAAAAAATAACAAAAAAACTTTATAGGGCTGTATCTCCTACACCGTGCATCGTAGCGCAAAAATAATTAAAAAAAATCCCTTTAAGAAACCCCTAATTAAGATTGAAAAACGCAAAAAAGAAAGTGGAAAAAAAATCATTTTAGGGCTGTATCTCCTAAACCGTGCGTCGTAGCGCAAAAATAATAAAATTTTCGTTCCCCTTTACGGAACCCCAAAGTAATATACAAAAAAACCCAATGAAAAAAAAAAAAAAAAAAAAAACTTTATAGGGCTGCATATCCTAAATCGTGCATCGTAGCGCAAAAATAATCAATTTTTCGTTCCCCTTTAAGGATCCCTTAATTAATACTTAAAAAAAAAAACAAAAAAAAACAGGAAAAAATCTTTATAGAGCTATATCTCCTAAACCGTGCGTGGTAGCGCAAAAAGAACAAAATTTTCGTTCCCCTTTACGGAACCCCAAAATAATATACAAAAAACACAATGAAAAAAAAAAACAACAAAAAAAATCTTTATAGGGCTGCATCTCCTAAACCGTGCATCGTAGCACAAAAATAATCAAATTTTCGTTCCCCTTTAAGAAACCCTTAATTAAAACTTAAAAAAAAACCAGGAAAAAAAACTTTATAGAGCTATTATAGCTATATATTAGAGATCCACGCCGCAGCCAAAAAACCCAGCGGCGGCGCGCTGGGTTTTGAACCCGGCGCGGCGCGGCGTCGCCGGCGTGAGGACATTTTTTAGGAGGAATAATTAAAAAAAAACATAACTATGCTAGGAATAAACATTTATTTCTTATCTCCATCAATCACTGACTAAAAATTGTTTACAGTACAGCTACAGTGGTTGTAATTATCGTGAATAAAAAATATTTTGTTCACCTTTGCCGGATTTAAGCGCGATCGCTTAGCAGTCAAAACCATCCCAGCTACAGAAAACACCCTTTCACTGGGTGTACTTGTAGCTGGAATGCTTAAAAGTGACCGCGCCAACCCTGCAAGCTAAGGAAACATTTTTTTTTGTTCCCAATACAATATCGCCTACCCTGTTCGTTCTGCATATCAATGATATGTTATTTACTAACAATATTCATTGCTATGCGGATGACAGCACTGGTGATAGCTGTTATACAGGTCGTGCAAACGCCCCCCCCTGAGCAGGTGTCGGAGTGCAGGATGCGACTTGTGTCTGAGATCGAGACGTCCCTTGAATAGGTCTCCAAATGAGGTAGACGTAACCTCGTCCAGTTCAACCCTAGTAAGACACAAGTCTGCGCGTTTTCCGCCAAAAAAAACCCCATTTGTCACGGCGCCAAAGTTTCAGGGCATTCCCCTTACCACGGCTAAAAGTATCGCGATACTTGGTGTCGACATTACGAACGAAGTCCAGTTTCGTAGTCATCTGGAACAAAAAGCCAAACTGGCCTCCAAAAAACAGAGCCAAACAGTACTTCACACCGGGTCACCGACTTTTGTTATATAAAGTGCAGGTTCGACCTCATATGGAGTACTGTTCTCATCTCATCACTGGTCTGGCGCTCCACAATACCAGCTCCTTCCCCTTGACTCCATCCAACGGCGGGCAGTTCGTATTGTCGGCGATCCCGAACTTACTGTACAATGGGGAATGTTCCGAAGAACTTTTTGATCTGGTGTCATCGTCTCGTTTCTATCACCGCACGCACCTCCCGCCAAAGGAGCAAAACTCATCCTCACTTCTTAGACACATGGCACACCAAGAATAAGCGGGCATCTCGCTCGTTTCTTCCCAGAACGTGCAAAATGTGGAATGAGTTGCCTCCTGAGGTATTTCCTTTGCGCTTCGACATGGGATTCTTCAAGAAGCGGGTATTTAGGGTTCTCAAGGGTCGGCAATGCTTAAGGGCTCCTGTGTTGTTGCTTATGTCCATGGGCGACGATGACTGCTTCCCATCAGCCGGCTCGTCTGCTCGTTTGCTGACTATCACATAAAAAAACTAGTCAAGCCAAGCACTGCAATGAAGTGAGTGAGCCAGCGTTCGTTCTTTCACTTCACTCACGCGGCGTGATGGATAGATGATGCGGTGGGGATGGGGGTCAGTGGAGCGGGCGGGAGTGATGCATGCAGCGACCAGTCGCTAGCGCACGGAATGGCGACAGCGCATTGTTTGTTTTGGTCGGTTTGTTCATCATATTTATTCGAATTTCGAGGTCGGCGCGAAATTTTGAACGAATATAATATCTCCTAAACCGTACGTGGTGGCGCAAAAATAATAAAATTTTCGTTCCCCTTTATGCAACCCATAATTTATATTTAAAAAAAAAACGCAAAATTTAAAAAAAAATCATTATAGGGCTGTATCTCTTAAACCATGCGTCGTAGCGCAAAAATAATAAAATTTTCTTTCCCCTTTATGCAACCCATAATTTATATTTAAAAAAAAACGCAAAATTAAAAAAAAAACATTATAGGGCTGTATCTCTTAAACCATGCGTCGTAGCGCAAAAATAATTTAAAAAAACCCCTTTAAGAAACCCGTAATTAATACTTAAAAAAAAAAAAACAAAAAAAACCAGGAAAAAAAACTTTATAGAGCTGTATCTCCTAAACCGTGTGTGGTACCGCAAAAACAATAAAATTTTCGTTCCCCTTTATGCAACCCATAATTTATATTTAAAAAAACGCAAAATTTAAAAAAAAATCTTTATAGGGCTGTATCTCCTAAACCATGCGTCGTAGCGCAAAAATAATAAAATTTTCTTTCCCCTTTATGCAACCCATAATTTATATTTAAAAAAAAACGCAAAATTAAAAAAAAAACATTATAGGGCTGTATCTCTTAAACCATGCGTCGTAGCGCAAAAATAATTTAAAAAACCCCTTTAAGAAACCCGTAATTAATACTTTAAAAAAAAAAAAAAAAACCAGGAAAAAAAACTTTATAGAGCTGTATCTCCTAAACCGTGCGTGGTACCGCAAAAATAATAAAATTTTCGTTCCCCTTTATGAAACCCGAAAGTAATATACAAAAAACACAATGTAAAAAAGAAAAAAAGAAAAAAAAAAAACAATAAAAAAATCTTTATAGGGCTGTATCTCTTAAACCATGCGTCGTAGCGCAAAAATAATTTAAAAAACCTCTTTAAGAAACCCGTAATTAATACTTTAAAAAAAAACAAAAAAAAAACCAGGAAAAAAAACTTTATAGAGCTGTATCTCCTAAACCGTGCGTGGTACCGCAAAAATAATAAAATTTTCGTTCCCCTTTATGAAACCCCAAAGTAATATACAAAAAACACAATGTAAAAAAGAAAAAAAGAAAAAAAAAAACAATAAAAAAATATTTATAGGGCTGTATCTCTTAAACCATGCGTCGTAGCGCAAAAATAATTTTAAAAACCCCTTTCAGAAACCCGTAATTAATACTTTAAAAAAAAAACAAAAAAAAAACCAGGAAAAAAAACTTTATAGAGCTGTATCTCCTAAACCGTGCGTGGTACCGCAAAAACAATAAAATTTTCGTTCCCCTTTATGCAACCCATAATTTATATTTAAAAAAAAACGCAAAATTTAAAAAAAAAATCTTTATAGGGCTGTATCTCCTAAACCATGCGTTGTAGCGCAAAAATAATAAAATTTTCGTTCCCCTTTATGAAGCCCCTAAATAATATACAAAAACACAAGAAAAAGAAAGAAAAAAATAATAACAAAAAAACTTTATAGGGCTGTATCTCCTAAACCGTGCATCGTAGCGCAAAAATAATCAATATCCGTTCCCCTTTAAGAAGCCCCTAATTAAGATTTAAAAACGCAAAAAAGAAAGAGAAAAAAATCATTTTAGGGCTGTATCTCCTAAACCGTGCGTCGTAGCGCAAAAATAATAAAATTTTCGTTCCCTTTTATGAAACCCCAAAGTAATAACAAAAAACGCAATGACAAAAAAAAGAAAAAAAAACAACAAAAAAAACTTTAGGGATGTATCTCCTAAACCGTGCATGGTAGCGAAAAATAATCAAATTTTCGTTCCCCTTAAGAAGCCCTTAATTAAGATTTAGAAACGTAAAAAAGAAAAAGAAAAAAATCTATATAGGGCTGTATCTCCTAAAGCGTGCGTCGTAGCGCAAAAATAATCAACTTTTCGGTCCCCTTTATGTAACCATTAATTTATACAAAAAAAAACGCAAAAAAAAATAGTTTTTTTTTATAGGGCTTGATCTCCTAAACCATGCGTCGTAGCGCAAAAATAATTAAATTTTCGTTCCCCTTTATGAAACCTCAAAGTAATATACAAAAAACACAATGTAAAAAAGAAAAAAACAATAAAAAAAACTTTATAGGGCTGTATCTCCTAAACCGTGCGTCGTAGCGCAAAAATAATCAAATTTTCTTTCCTCTTTATTCAACCCTTAATTTATATTTAAAAAAAAACGCTTTCACTAAACTGCTGTAACTCGGAAATTTAGAATCCACAAAGGGGACTTTACTAAATTATGACACATATTAAAGCCTGACCAGTAATATATGATCATTGTCAAGAGGGCGCTGTTCATTCTCATGTATAGGGTGACAGTTCAGTATAGTATGAAAAAATATTGTATTTAATGAACATCATCATCAATGTAATTAATGTTGCTTGCCACGGTTAAACATAACAAAAATCACAATAAATTGCGTCTTAAAATAAACTTAAAAAGTCTACTAAAAATCGAAACAAAAGTAATTTTTAAGTCGCTGTTGTGACATTCTCAATCAAAAGGTAGGTACCACTTTGTCGTTTACCATAAAGACGAAATTTGATTATATATTTATACAAATAACCTGTCAGAGAAAGTGGTACCTTTTGATTAGGAACGTCACAAATGTTGGTCAGTATGAGGAGTGCAGCCTACAGTTTATTTTTAATTATATTTATATACCTACTACGGTAAGATTAAGACAATGTAATTATGCCTACGAATGAAATAAATACACTGTATCGCAAAACTAAGTGGCGAGACAGCTCATAATGCCATCTCTTGGTTGGTCTTAACAAGGGTAAAGGAGATAGTATTAAGATCTCAGTCGCCAGCTGATATTGCGGCAAGTATAATAAGCACCCCACCCGCGTAGGTACCCTTCCCCGCGCACGCCCTTCTTGCTCAATTGAGTTTTATTTTGCCAGATAGTAAAAAAACCGTGGATCAAAATGACCCAAATTATGAATGATGTCTCAATGTGGTATTATAATATTGTAGACGTAAACTTAATAACATGAATTTTTTTTTGTGGCAGATACAGGGTGTTAATTAGAAAAAAATTTTTTTTAAATAAAAGCGGTGGATGAATTTGACACAGATTTGTTTGAATAACATATAACAATGTTCTGTAAAGTACAACACTTCACTTACCGACTCTAATATTTTTTTAGGCGTTTTAGGATCAATATTAGGTATTTATTAAATGCCATTATACCCGTGGATGAAAATGACACAAAATGCGTGTGTACGTCGGAAGCCACTTTGCCTTTACAGGGAAACAAAGAATTTCGTCTCGAATATTTTTTTTACAGAATGCTGATTGAAAAAAGAAATACCTAAATTTCTACCTAAGCAAATACCTAGGATGACACAAAATATTATTTTTAGGTTTAGTATATGGTCTGGAAACTATATATAAAAAATAAGCAACATTAATATTCTTATAACCTCAGAAGTTATTGGTACAGGTCTATTCTCTTTTAATTGCAGTTAGGTTCATTATTCCAAAATACGAATATCAAGCCTCGTTTTGAGTAACGCTTTTTCCATAATTTTGTTTATTTAAAAAAAATATGCTAATATTATTATCGACTCTATTTCAAATACCTTAAGATTATTTCTTACAAAGCATGAAGACCAAGTTTCGTGGGGAATGACGTTTTTTTCCACGTTCGAATTGTAAATCGATTGAAAAATGGATTCATTTGACGTGTGATGAAATAGCTATTTATGCAACAAATGCGGAAAGTGTATGATTTCCGACGAGTGTAAAGAGTGTACGAGGAATACGAGTCGGAAATCATCTTTACGCACGTGTATCATACAATGTTTTACTATGCATTGTGCGAGTAAATAAAAAAACATATCATGGCAAATAAGTTTAATTATTAAAAGGAGTATATATTTGAAATCGACACGAGTTGCGAATTACCTATTCACACGTTTATCGTACAACGTTTTACAGTACATATGGCCCTTTAAACTTTCGACATATGCACGAAGTGCTCTTTTCCGCACTAGTGCGAGAAAGTAGCACCATATGTACTGTAAAAAAAAATTGAAAACAAAAAGCACTAGTGCGGAAAAGCAGTACTTTCCGCATGATATGGCTCCGTAGGAAACGCACTTTTCGAGCACTTGCATTGTAAAATATTTTTACAGTACATATGGTGCTACTTTCTCGCACTAGTGCGTCAAATAGCACTTTTCGTGCATATGTCGGTGCCCGCCAGTCTGACCAATTCAAGAAGGCTCCCTTTCCATGCATATTATTAGCAATCATTTACCTTCTTCAATCAGTCGGATAATATAATGAAAAAGCACGAGTGGAATAATACACTGAAAGAGCACGCGTGTCTAGGATCTAGGATTATGAGCCAAAAATCGGTGGAATAAAAACGTCGTTTTGAGCAAGTGTTTTGAAATAGTACATTATGATACAAGTGTGCTAAGTTGGTCATTACACACGAGGCGATATTGTGCGCGCGAGCTGTAAGCGAGCTCGCAATAAGAAAGCCGATGTGTGTAATGACCAATGCACACGCGGTTCATACGATGTTTTTCAACACACTTGCGAGAAAAAAAAGAAACTCATATTAATCAAATTTTAATAGTTAAAACAGTTAGTATTGTGTGTTGCATCTGTCATACTGCCGGCCGCCCCTCGCCCCGGCCGCGGGCGGCGCGGGGGGCGGGCCGGCCGGGCCGCGCACCGGGCAGGCGGTCGGGCGCGACGGTGCCCGCCAGTCTGACCAATTAAAGAAGGCTCCCTTTCCATGCATATTATTAGCAATCAGTTACCTTCTTAACTCAGTCGGATAATATAATGAAAAAGCACGAGTGGAATAATACACTGAAAGAGCACGCGTGTTTAATATCTAGGATTATGAGCCAAAAATCGGTGAAATAAAAACGTCGTTTTGAGCAAGTGTGTTAAAAAACATTGTATGATACACGTGCGTAAAGATGATTTCCGCACTTGTTGCATAAATAGCTATTATACTAGCAAAAAGCGGAGCTTTTAGGGCTCGCGGAGTTTTTCTACCTCATCACTATATAGTTAAGTTAAGAGTTAGACTTGTCGGTAAAGCGATTTCCGTCCAAGCGATTTCGTTACTCTACCTTCTCCTTGACAGCCTGATACGACGACGTTGAGTTTTTCCTTTTTAAGGTTCCGTACCCAAAGGGTAAAAACGGGACTCTATTACTAAGACTCCAGTCCTCTGTCCGTCCGTGTGTCTGTCTGTCTGTCACCAGGCTGTATCTCATGAGATATCGTCATGAACCGTGATAGCTAGACAGCTATGCCGCTATAACAACTAATACTAAAAACAGAATAAAATAAATATTTGTAGCGTTCTCAATCAAAAGGTACCACTTTTCCAGCACACACAGGTGTAAATGTCAAAAGGGCGTCTACGTGTTGGCTTCGGCTCCACGCAAGCCTCCTAAGTGTCCAGAACCATTGTTCGGCGATGGGTAAAAGCATTAATATAATTTAAATTTTACATGTTTTCACCAAGTTATGCTGTAAGTATAATTCACGTTTAGACAGCAGTTTTTTATGCTTCTGTTAAAGGTACTTATAGATAGGTACCTCATGATCACTGACGCTCCAATAGAATAGTTTTTCTATTTCATGCCAAAAAATTATATCGCCTTTAACTTCACATTTAAATATTCAACGATTTTGTTTATTATTGTAACCAGGGTGCGTAGCCCCTGAGCGTAGCCCGCCCCGCATGCCTATTGTTTCCGATCCGTAGCGAAGAAAACGCAGCTGTCACTGTCGCACTAAAGGACGACTCACGTTAGACCGGGCCGTGTCCGGGCCGGAGCTTCCGGCGCTTCGTTTTCTATGGAAAGCACCACGTGATCACCTGTCATGTCATAGAAAAGTAAGCGCCGGAAGTTCCGTCCCGGACACGGCCAGGTCTAACGTGAGTCATCCTTAATATGGAAGAGTGATAGAGAGACAGCAAGTTCGGCCGAATTTCACCTTCCCATACAAACGGAGTTTCGTTCTCATTTTAAAACTACGTAGGTAAGGTAAGGTATATCTATTATGCGTGTAATTATAGTTGGTCAAACCAAATTGTCAGTAAAAAAGAACAGAAAAAACTATACCTACTCATCCTTTTCTTTTGGGTGCTAGTACTAGTGTAAGACAAAGATAGTAAGATTATCTCTGTCTATGTTGGAAATGAGACAGTCCTTTGACAGACTATAGTTAATATAGCTCCAGCTTATAAAACAAACAAAATAGAGCAAAAACAAGTTTTGTAAAAAATTAACAAATTCGCTGTATTTTTTTACTATGGTATCCGAAGCTATATAAACTAATTACAGGCATATTGTAAGTACAAAGTTTCAGAGCAATCTAGATAGTCGTTTTAAAATGAGAGCGTTGCCGGGGGCTCTGAGAGCTAGAAAGAAATAACCTGAACAGACCACGGTCTCTGTCCGATACGCCTGTTACAGCTTTTATTTTGTCCTTGCCTTTTTTAGGGTTCCGTACCCAAAGGGTAAAAACGGGACCCTATTACTAAGAAAGAAACATTAGCACGAATGTTAATTCATTATTTTTCTAACAGATGGCGTTAGTAGTAATACAAAGTATTATTCCTTTATTATATTTTTTTATGTTTATAAAATGATATTTTTATGTTTGATAACACATCTAGACCTGAATGTTAAGACGATTCTAGCTGATTTGGCCTTGAGCGTCTGGGCAAATGTACCCGCTTCACCCCGCACTCCGCTCACTGCGATCGTACGTGAATTTTGACTCGCGGCACGCAACGAGGTTCAAAGAATATAATAAGACAGCCCAGAGGCGCGCCGATGGCGCTATACTCGTATTTGTGTATCTTGACTGCAAAGACTGCTTTGCAGCTATTTTGTCCTTTGAGTATGAGTAGATTATGCATTTAGTGGAGGTCGAAAATTATAAGAAAAATATATTAATGAATAGTGCGTTTATAGTTTTTTTATCTCTTTAATGAATTAATAAATATAAATAATGCCATTAATAGTTAACTTGTAAACTAAGTACTACATTTTTAGAATCGTTACCTTACTATTAAACTATATCTTACTATTAACCGATTTAGTTGGAATTTTGTATACAGATAGTTTGAGTCCCAAGGAAGGACATAGCGTAGTTTTTATCCCAGAAATCATCCTTTAAGGGGGTGAAAAGGGGAGTGGAAGTTTGTATGGGGAATCGATAAAATGCAGATTGGATAAAAAAATTACTAACTCTACACAGACGAAGTCGCGGGCAGAAGCTAGTACCGTAATATATATTTTGGTACTTATACCTTAAGATGTTATAGCTCGGTATATTACGATATATTTTGGTATATTTCGTCCCTCTCAGTCCTCTCACAATGTAGGTGCTAGACAGAGAGCGATATATATATTTTGGTATCGTTGACGTGTGTGGTGCTTAGCTATACTATAAGATATCTTACAGTATATTAATATATATCCCCTCAAAAACAACACACATGTAAAAAGATTTGCATCTTTTTACATGTAATGTTTTTGCGTTTCGCAACGCAATTCTTCTACTACAAATATCTAATATTGATACAGTTTTAACACCCCCTGGCACTGACTAAAATACCGATTTGGTTTCACATTACATCTCAAAACTTTTGTAGTTAAAAAATTGCGTTGCGAGACTTGCATCTTTTACATGTAATGTTTTTGATGGGATCTCATCTCTTTTTGTAGGCAGTCCTTGTTTTCGGGTACTACTTCTTGTACGCCAGCTACCACTTTTCTCAAAGCTCATACCCATCCCACACTATAGGTACTCGTACTCATACCTATACTATACAATACTCATGGCCATACCAAACTATAACTCGTACAATACTCATACCCTTACCCATCCCACACCATACCCGCACTCATACCTATACCATATTCATATCCTTACCATACCCATAGCCATACGATACTCATACTATACACATCTTCATACTCACATCGTACATCGTAGACCTTCACCTACTATTTGTAGGAACTGCAAAAGTAACTTTGTAGTAGCATATATTTATATGGGATTACAAAGTAACTTATGCATTTCTCAAATCTTTAAAACCTGACTGATCTTGCAATATTTTTAGGTTTTTTATGGCTTGAGAAGCTAAAAACTACTATGATTAAAATTTACAGCTTGTGGGTCTGCTAGAAGTACCTTAGAATTATAATGATTGGTGAGTGAGTGAGTGTGTCAGTGACCAAAGTAAGCAACTTTGACGTGCAATAATTCTTATACTACAAGTTTAAATGGAATGTTCTTAATATATTCTATGTTCTGTTCTTCTTCTAGTTTATAATTGCACGCTACGGTTCTGTAGCTATTTGTGTGCCATGTGGCGAAACATAGTGATACTATATTATACATTTAAGACCTTGTTGTACATACCTATGTTTAACAAATAAATAATTTGGAATTTGGATATATCTAAGCCATATTATGCCATATGTGTCACTAAATTCAGGGTTCAAGCTTTAGCCAACACAAAATTACAGGACGTTGAAAATGGCCTGAGTGGCTTTGAGAAAAAGATGGTACGGCCGTGCCTCTTTGTTTTAGCTCAACTTGGCGCTTTACTTACACGCGCGACAGATTATCGCTCCGTCTGTGACGATCTTAATAGTAAGTTTTTCCGTAAATAAAAATACGATAGGCCGTTTTGCTAGTTCTTAATCGATTAAAATTATTTTTAAACTACAAAAAAAAAATTTAACAGGTACTACATACATACAACGTAATAGGTAAGAGGTAGCTTATGTTAAATTAATTATTTATTGTTTCGAGATGGAATGTAATATTATTCAAAACGTAAAACTTGAATGATATTATAATATGTCGGTTAGAAAACATTTATTTATTTATTTCAAATGAAGTTTTCTCAAACATACGTATATTATAGTATAATATATACGGATATTATCATTACATTCATTGTAATAAACCGCAAAATACCGCACAATACGCTCGCTAATGCGCGTCCCAACCAAATCAGCGCTCTGCAGTTATTTATTCTTTGGCCACAATAAATCCGATTTTATAGCACTTTGCTTGTGCATAAGCGAACATAGTGCAAGGAAGGCACGGAGCGACGAGCGACACAGCCTCCTCGTCTCAAAGCTGGCACACGACTGCCGGCCACGCCATTTTCAAGCTGCATACGCATGAAATGTGGAAAAACGTTCGATTTCTTAAGAAAATATTTTTTAATTAACAAAAGCTATGTTGCATTTATAGAACCTGTTAAAACATTTTTGTTAGTTTAAAAATAATTTTAATCGATTCAGCCGTTTAGTAGTTATAAGCAAAGTTAGCCGCAAAACGGCCTGTCGTGTTATTTTTTTTTCGGATAAACTACTAATTTCAGGAAAAAAGTCAAATGTTACAATTGTTGTGCATAGAGTGGAGATGCATATATTTTTTTTTTCATAATTTTTTGTTGACTCATTTAGAAGTTATAAGCTCTAAAAAGTAACAGTTTTTGGCCAAAAACTGCGCGAAGCGCCTAAATCTCAAAGCTAACAAGTGGATAGTTTTTTCGTAAAGTGTACCACAAGAATGCATAGATTGTCGAATAGTGGTAGGAATCGCTTCGCTCGCCCTAAAAAATAATATTAGACCAATAAAAATAACAAATTACTTTTACAAATGGAATGATATACCATCTTTTTCTATGCTTGAAGTAGTTGATCGTTTATTACATGTGCTCACAGCACATGCGGGCATTTTTAGTTACCAGTGATCTCTTGCGAAGCGATTGTGGAAATGAGCAATAATCGATTGTGACATTGTATTTACGTGACTTTTTGCACAGTGTGCAAGTTTTTTTGGCAGAGGGGTATATGACCAGGAATATATGATCACGCACCATGTTGCGGAATTTCACTGGAACTATTTTTTTCATACTATACTGAACTGTCACCCTATACATGATAAAAACTTTTATAAAAAAAAGATAAACCGACTTCAAAAAGGATGAAATAAAATATTATCCTTTTTAGGGTTCCGTGTTTAAGTATATGCGTTACCAACTGATATGTTTGAAGTCGGTGCCAAGCCAAGTACTCCAAGTAGTAACAATACCAGTCAAAAATAATCAGCTTTATGTCTATAAATCGCAATACAACTGTACAAATGTTATAAACGTGAAAGCAATTATGTCTGCCTCTTTGCTACCTTTTCATGGCTAAACAACTGAACCGCTTTAGCTGAAATTTTGCATGAAGATTCCTTGAATTTAATATTGTCACCCGTCACGCGTTGACCACGAACGCTGTAAAGAGTTCGAAACGTCGGGATGTATTATAAATTCAATATACGCGATATAATCCGTTTTCATAGTTTTGTTCCTTGAATTGTTTTATATTTTGAAATGTAGTCCTCTGGATAAGCGACAGAAAATAACTCAGTCCCAATCCCACACTTGCGTGCTATGACTGTTTAAGAATTAGTAAGAAATGCTCTTTAAAAAAATACGACGACAAAACGTATTAGATTTACACTAACGTGCCGACAAGCATGGTACGAACTGCGCCAAGAAGGTTCAACCGTGTGTTCTGTTCTGAGGTGTACAGGAAGTTCGTTTATTGTCGTCGTGTAACGCTGCGTCTTACATAGGCGAACACTCGCGAACACGAAGCGAAGCGACGCGGCACGGCGCGGCCGGCCCAATTCGTTCGCGTTCGCAACGAGATCGCCCACGTAGGACACTTCTATATAGGTATCAAAGGATTAATTAAGGCGCCGTGCCGCGCCGCTTCGCATTCGCGTGTTGTTCGCCTACGTAGTACGCTGCATTAGGTAATCCAACGTACATACTTATATAGCCGTATCTTTATCGAATTGCACCAAAATCCCTATGAATATATGGTTTAAAATTTGGATTGGCACCGACTTCAAACATATCAGTTGGTAACGCATATACTTAAACACGGAACCCTAAAAAGGATAATATTTTATTTCATCCTTTTTGAAGTCGGTTTATCTTTTTTTTATAAAAGTTTTTATTTTTCCATTTTTAGTTTTAAGACATTGTTAAGAGCGTGACGCATGAATGAAAAATATAATCATGTTTATCTGTAAATTCGTAAACTTTATTAAATAATCAGAATTTTCCTCGAGTCCGTCTGGGAAATCATTCCTGTCACTAAATCCATTCTCCGCCCCGCCACTGACCCAATCCCTCAAACCCCCCGATCACTCAACCTCACAGCACATCAACCCCTGATCACTGAACCCCTCGACCCTAAACCACCAACCGCCATTTCCCGACCCCTAACCCCAGACCCCTTAACTCCTAACCCTAACCCCCAATCCCTTAACTCCCAACCCCTCAGTCCCCGACCCATCAACTCACCTCCCCTCAACCCCCAACCTCAAACCCCCTAAACACTAATACCCTCTACCTTCACCTCTCAGTCTCTTTGGTTGTTTCCAACACTACCTACTTCAAAAATCATAATACACATACGAGGGAAGTTATCAGTAGCCTTACCACGAGTTTGACATTGATATATTCGCTATCGTGTGCGTAACTTACTGTTTATGCATCTCGCTCGTACTGTAACGTAATATTTAGTGCCAAACTCGTGGTTAGGCTACAGTTGCACTTCATCAAATTGGTGGTTTTGGTGAGGAAATGCTTGAGTTACTTTAGAAAACACCGAAATTACCATACACGTGCCTTTAAAAATTGAGGAGTTCCCTCAATTCCTCACGGATTCCATCATCAGATCAAAACCAAAAATATTACGAAAACACCTTGGAGAGGTAACTTCTTTCAAACAGAAAAAGAATAACTCAAATCGGATAATGGGTGCCGGAGTAATCGCTGAAATCATTATCATCAAAACAATCATCATCATCAGCTCCACTTCATCAAATTGGTGGTTTTCTAGAAAAAATGATCAAGTTGCTTAAGAAAACGACCAAATCACCATACATGTGCCTTTAAAAATTGAGGAGTTCCCTCAATTCCTCATGGATCCCATCATCAGAACAGCACCAGATTAATGTGGAACCACCTTGGTGGTAGTTCCTTTCAAACAAAAAAAGAATTGTTCAAGTCGGACCACGGGTCTCGGAGTAATCGCTGAACATCCTACATTAAAAAAAACATCATCACTATCTTCAAAACAATCATCATCATCAGGTCCACTTCATCAAATTGGTCGTTGTCGAGAGAAAATGCTCAAGTTGCTTATGAAAACACCCAAATCACCATACATGTGCCTTTAAAAATTGAGGAGTTCCCTCAATTCCTCAGGGATCCCATCATCAGATCAGAACCAGATTAATATGGGACCAACTTGGAAGTAGCTCCTTTCGAACAAAAAAAGAATTACTCAAATCGGACCACGGGTCTCGGAATAATCGGTGAACATACATAAAAAAAAAAAAAAAAACAAAAAAAAAATAGCCACAACCGAATACAGAACCTCCTCCTTCTATGAAATTGAAGTCGGTTAAAAATAACAGCGCCCTCTTGACAGTGATCATATATTACTGGTCAGGCTTTAAGTTATTGAAACCGGCTCCAGTTAATAAATGCTCTAAGACTTGTATATACTATGTCTATGATGGCTACAAATCTACTCGAGTACTCGACCAGTCAATCATATTGTCGCATTGCGTATGTTCTGACCCTCACGAGCGCACGCGTATCTTCTTCTTCCTCGGTCCCTCATTGCTGAGGATCGCGACCATGTATGCTCCGTCTCCATAGTGTGCGGTCATAAGCCACATGAGTCACGCACTGCATGTTGCCGCCAACCACCCTCTTCACACCATCAGACCATCTCGTGGGTGCTTTTCCTCGCCCGCGCTTGCCATCCATTTGACCCAAGATAATCTGCCTTTCTAGGTCATGCTTCTCAGACCGCATGATATGTCCAAAAAAGCTGAGTGCGCGTTCTTGACATATTGTTGTTCGCGTGGTGGTGGCGCACGCGTATAGCTCATCTATATGTAATGCTATTGCTAGGTCTATGATTCAAAAGGGCGATTCGCGCACGAGTGTAGAGCGAGCATAGATTCATGGGAGCGAGCGGGCTAAAGATTTTTTTTAATTCGCTTCCCTCGTCCAGGAATCGAACCGACAAAAAATTCAAAAAATACTAAATATGCGATTTTATGGATATTTTGTGCTACAGAAGACCTAATATTTCTTGAAGAAATTTTAACATAAACAAAAAGGCGCGAAATTCAAATTTTCTATGGGCCGATAACTCTTCCAACTCGGCGACGGAATATAAATAGACATCGCTCCAAAGAGTAGTATAATACTTATATCATCGCTCTCCATAGAAAAATGCCTTCCAAAAATTACCCCAGGCACACTGACACTGACAGCTATCCCTTCTCTATTAATATGTTTAGCTCAAAAAAGGTTAATATATCCAGCTTTTAATTATAACGGCATCAGGACTTGTAAGAGGAAATTTGGAGTATATGTGATAATTCCCTGATACATGTAAAATATTACCGATTTGCGTGTTAGAAGTTGAATGTCCTATCCGTCTTTTATGTTTCAAGCGTGTTGTATCAAAAATTCAGCAATTAGTTTCCACATAATTAACAAATTAAAAGTAAGTATGTTCTTTTTCTCCAGTCATGGTCAGCAAATCTCCAGTAATGGTACCCCGGTAATGAGCGTGGATCCAGTAATGAGCCCCCTATAATGGGCATCCCTATCAGTATAAAATATTGGAATAGGGAATAAGATTTTGGCAAAAAACTTATTTTTAGGGTTCCGTACCCAAAGGGTAAAAACGGGACCCTATTACTAAGACTCCGCTGTCCGTCTGTTTGTCTGTCACCAGGCTGTATCTCATGAACCGTGATAGCTAGACAGTTGAAATTTTCACAGATATTGTATTTCTGTTGCCGCTATAACAACAAATACTAAAACTTACGGAGCCCTCGGTGCGCGAGTACGACTCGCACTTGGCAGGGTATAATCTTTTATCGCTGAATGTATTTTTCTTTCCACAGCCAACTAATACTCATCTAGACAATTCCGACAACCCCAAACACAATTAGTTTGAGTTTATCACAGAGTTCCCATGGCTATCTCCTGTATCCATCGTCAGATCAGGTCCATGTTATCATAATATTGCATTTTCACCCGATTTGCATACGTATGTAATTTTTTTACTCAATCGGAAAGTGGCTCAAATACAGCTTCCAAATATTGACCCACTCTAATAGACCGGGAGCCAGGAACAGATTTCCATGACCAATCGCCTACCGGGCAAAAACTCGTACTGCGAGCGACGATTAAAAGTGACGATTAATTAGTTTTATTCGAAGAGTTTCGATTAACGTTAGTCGCGATTAAATTAATCGTCGACTAATTTCCAGCGACAAATTTTTTCATTCGAGTAATTTTCTCTCGATTAATTTTAGGAACAATTATGATCATGGTTGTTTTATAGGTTTTAGGGACAGTATTTCGAAAATGATGACCATCTTGGAATCCAAGATGGCGGACATGCACTATGTCATAAAAGTCGTCATGGATGTCGTTTTATAGGTTTAAGGGAGTGCAGATTACGAAAATGATGACCATTTTGGAATCCAAGATGGCGGACATGCACTATGTCATAAAAGTCGTCATGGATGTCGTTTTATAGGTTTAAGGGAGCGCAGATTTCGAAAATGATGACCATTTTGGAATCCAAGATGGCGGACATACACTATGTCGTAAAAGTCGTCAAGGATGTCGTTTTTATGGGTTTTAGGGAGTGCTAGTTTCGAAAATGATGACCATTTTGGAATCCAAGATGGCGGACATGCACTATGTCATAAAAGTCGTCATGGATGTCATTTTATGAGTTTTAGGGAGTGCTAGTTTCGAAAATGATGACCATTTTGGAACCCAAGATGGCGGACATGCACTATGTCATAAAAGTCGTCATGGATGTCGTTATATGGGTTTTAGGGAGTGCAACAAGCGGCCAGTACTGTGAAGGGGATACGTCTATTGGGGAAGACGTGGTAGATATTTAAACATAGAGGATTGATCTTCAATATATTATTTTTTTCTCACAGGTTAGCTAATTGACAAATCATCTATACAGGACTGCCTCTTCAGGAATGGCGATCACGCACCCGCGTTTCATTTGACAGGGCGATACGATTCTAAATTCAAAACGTGGCTGTTGCCAGTTACTGATAAAAAAGGCTGTAAAGGTTACAAAACCTTTACAGTACCTATCAAAAGAAGCTATGTATATGTAAAAAACAAAAAACGGATTAAGCAATATCAGACCAATTTCTCCCGGGGCCCTCTATGATATTTGGTCGAGCACCCCCCACCCATCTCGCACCGTTAACAAGTTGCTATACAAAATAAGTGGCAATTTTTTCCATCTTGGATATTTTCCAAAAAAAAAATTATAGCAATCCATGGGACCCCGAGTTTCCGTGACCAACATTTTAGCGCGCTAGTACAAACTTGAAAATCGGGCGCCATTTAGAATCAGCCATTTTGAAATAAAAATTGCGGCGTCAGAAACTGCCAGGGTCCCTCTATGATATTTGGTCGAGCACGCCCCACCTAATTTTGACCGTTTGGCTGGGCCGTCGTAAATTTGACATCTTGGATTCCAAAATGGTCATTGTAATGTTCGGTATTTACCACAGTAAATCATACGATGTAAAGTATTTCCAACGGCTTGTCAACCCAAACATCACGTGATACGTATCCCCTTCACAGTACTGGCCGCTTGTTGCACTCCCTAAACCCATATAACGGCATCCATGACGACTTTTATGACATAGTGAATGTCCGCCATCTTGGATTCCAAAATGGTCATCATTTTAGAAATCTGCACCCCCTTAAACCTATAAAACGACATCCATGACGACTTTTATAACATAGTGCACGTCCGCCATCTTGGATTCCAAAATGGTCATCATTATCGAAACTAGCACTCCCTAAAACTCATAAAACGACATCCATGACGACTTTTATGACATAGTGCATGTCCGCCATCTTGGATTCCAAGATGGTCATCATTTTCGAAATCCTGTCCCTAAAACCTATAAAACAACCATGATCATAATTGTTCCTAAAATTAATCGAGAGAAAATTACTCGAATAATTATTCGAATGAAAAAATTAGTCGCTGGAAATTAGTCGACGACTAATTTAATCGCGACTAACGTTAATCGAAACTTTTCGAATAAAACTAATTAATCGTCACTTTTAATCGTCGCTTGCAGTACGAGTTTTCGCTCGGTAGGCGATTGGTCATGGAAATCTGTTCCTGGCTCCCGGTCTATAAGAGTGGATCAAATTTTGGAAGCTGTATTTGAGTAAAAATTTACATACGTATGCAAATCGGGTGAAAATGCAATATTATGATAACATGAACCTGATCTGACGATGGAGACAGGAGATAGCCATGGGAACTCTGTGAAAAACTCAAACTTATTGTGTTTGGGGTTGTCGGAATTGTCTAGATGAGTATTAGTTGGCTGTGGAAAGAAAAATACATTCAGCGATAAAAGCTTATACCAAAAACCTGCCAAGTGCGAGTCGGACTCGCGCACCGAGGGCTCCGTAAGTTTTAGTATTTGTTGTTATAGCGGCAACAGAAATACATCATCTGTGAAAATTTCAACTGTCTAGCTATTACGGTTCATGAGATACCTTTTATGACAGTCTTTGGCTGCCATCGAAACTACCATCTGACAAACTATGAAACAGGAGGCGATGACTGACAATATTTTTTTTTTACATTTTCATGTGACCAGCTGACGATTTTTGCACTGCGATACAACCGGCTGACGATTATTTTAATTCACAATAGCATCTAATCTAAACTATCATCTGACAAAGTATCAAGCGGGAGGCGAATGACTAAATGTACAACATTTTTTTACGTGTTTCGGTGGCTGCCATTCCTCAACCTACCAACGGAGCGGCAGCTGACGTTCACGAGGGTTCATCATACATAGCCACCACTATCACTATACGAGTTTTCGCCCGGGAGGCGATGACTGACGGAATTTGCGTCTGGCTCGCGGTATAACTAACATAGAAACTAAGAGGGCAAGTTAAATAAAAGTGTAAAAACGATATTAATTTTATCTGAAGTCCGAGCATACCTCCTGACAAATTTCAATACAACATTTTACTTCTGTAGTGTTTAAACATGAAATGACGGCATTGGAAGCATCATTATGTAAATTGTCCCATCATAGGAGGCATGTAGTTTTACAGCTCCTATAATGGGCCTGGGCAAAATACTACTATTTTTTTTACATCTCTGGAGTCACAAAATAGTGTATTGTATACCTTATCTCATGGTGAATGCAATTAACAAAACACATTCTAGTTTACACCAAGTAATTATTAATTAAAATTCTCTTAGCAAAGTTGTTAAGAATTCTTAGTGGTTATTTTTTTCAGTGACTTTTGGGTTGGCGCCAATTTCTTAAAAAAAAACCGAATTTCATAAAAAGTCAAACTTGAACAGCTCTATGACTCTTGTTTATGGTAAAATATTTCCAGTGTTTATAAACTACTTTTAGATACTTATTTTAGAGGATTGGTGGTTTTTTGTCCCATTACCGGTTCCACGCCCATTAAACAATTTCCCACTTTAAAAAAAAGTTGTGATTGGTCAACATAAGTTTTGATCGGCTATAATAAAATTCTATGCGCCAAATCTACGCCAAATCTCTTGCGCGGCGTTACAATATTTTGGCGTTGTCAAACCTTACAAGGATGATACTAACCAAGAGGGAACCAATTCCTATACCTAATTATTATTTTGATGCGTATTTATTGTTAAGATTACGCATGTCTAAATTATGACTATATCTATACTTTATATTATGAGTATATCGGTACATTAAAAAGTTGAAATATAATATTAATTCGTATAGTTGGTCAAACCAATTTGTCAGTCAGTAACAACCAGGAAAATTATACTCATCCCTTTCTTTTGGGCGCTAGTACCAGTGTAAGACAAAGATAGTATGATTCTCTCCGTCTGTTTGAAATGAGACAGTCCTTTGACAAACTATAGTATGTATTTTGGAACAGTGTCAGTACATACATACTTTTGTAAAATGCCAGTGGTCAACGTGTCTCAATTTTATTTAAAACATTTTTCTAGGTAGGTACCTAGATACGAGTAGCGCTAAAATTATATACAAAATCGTCACTTTAATCCGTGGCACCTGGGGCCGATTGCACAACAACTTGTAACTATTAATAATATTAGCGTAAGTCTTTCCAATTCCATTGATTAGAAAGAGACTTTAGCTAATATTATTAGTATTTATTAGTTACAAGTTGTTATGCGATCGGCCCCAGGGCCGTGTTGCATAATAAACTACAACTAATATTACAAGCGGAACTCCTTTTCTAATAAGTGGAATTAGAAAAGGAGTTTCGCTTGTAATATTAGTCCCATAGTAACAACTTTCTTTGAAATTTACGCTACAAATTCGTTTGGTTGGGCTAGGGAATAAATCTGGTTCCTGCCTCTCTAAAGTAACAGCATCTGTCCAAAGAATTTTCTGTTCCGGGTCCATTGGGAAACTAGAATAAATAAAACAGGTAGTTTACCGGTAAGAAATTTGCACCGTTCTTAATATTTTACATAAAAACAAATAATCGGAGTTGCTTGTTGCTTTAAAATAAAATCAATAGCCAACTTTGTCATAGATACGTATGTTGCATAACGCTATCCTAATTCTGCCACCCCGTATCAAAAAGGCATAAGTCATTATGAAACTAGTATAGAGTTACGACATTTGGTTTAGCGTATTAGTCTTCAACAGTCTGCTAATATAAAAAAAAATATTTATCGTGTTTAGGAATTAAACTTACACAAACCAATTAATCCCATCCTTTTTTTTTTGTTTTGTTGAATTGTTGCGGCACCATTTTACCGCACAACAAGGCATTTTATAATATGTGGCTTTCTGAATTAATAATTTTGTATGGGCTGACATGTTACGTGTTATGCCACAGAACCCTACCAGATACCCTATTTCTATTTTAAAACCCGTATAAAAATTTAAAGAGTAGGTAATTTGATCGTGACGTCACATGCTAGTGTTTCATATAAATTCCATAGTAGCAAAATCGTTTTGACATTTCGAAAAAAGAAACTGATTTGACTAGTAGTCAAATACCCTCCCCCACCACCAACTCCGAACATAGTTTTTTTTTAAAATACAGAATAGGGTATTTGACTAGGTACTAGTCAAATCAGTTTCTTTTTTCGAACTGTCAAAACGACTTTGCTACTAAGGAATTTATATGAAACACTAGCATGTGACGTCACAATCAAATTACCTACTCTTTATAGTTTTATACGGGTTTTAAAATAGAAATTGTGACTAAAAATAACTTCTGTCTACGTTTCTTTATGAATCTTCTGGTGCTTTATTTCATGCATGGTGTAAAATAATTTATTTTAAATACAGTCAAATCAAGTCAAATAGCCTATTGACAATATTGACATTGGCAACACTCAACACTGTGTCATATACTCTTTGCTGTCTATCAACTCTACCAGCTGTCAATAAAAAAATATATATAAACCCACCACGCGACCACGGCCAAGATCATTAGTTATTATCTTTTTAGTAGGTATCTACCTACCTAGTCTATTTCCAGTGCTTGATGACCTTATTATAAAGGCGACGTTATCTTATCGCTGTTTAAAAGCATTTGATTGCATAACAATATTCATGAAATAGGCGATGTGAGTTATGCGCATTCTACTCAGGCCATTTATTGCGTCCAGACAAGTATTGCGGCAGCAACTAAATAATAAGGTGATACCAATAAAGCTAAGACATCCTTTTACAACAGGTAAGTATGTATCGCTACCCAGGGCCTCTCCGCCCGCGGTATGTCTTGACAGTAGAACGAAATAACCTCGTCACGTTCAGTTTGGCAGCACGCCAGAGTAGACGCGGTAGCTCTTCTACAGTTTAGTTCCGTATTTACAGCTTTAGTGTGGAGAGCAATGGAAGATAAAGAAGCCTTGAAAAAGCGTTTAACACCACTGCAATACCATGTCACTCAAGAAGCTGGCACCGAACGACCATATACAGGTAAATAAAACACTGTAAATATGTGTTATGTATTACATTCTATGTTTAATCACACCACACTGTTTTATTTTAGGGTGCTTCAATAAATTTAACGAAGAAGGAGTGTATGTGTGTATAGTCTGCAGACAGGACTTGTTTAGTTCAAACACCAAGTTTGACTCTGGTTGTGGCTGGCCTGCATTCAATGATTGCCTAGCTAAAGATAAAGTCACTTTGCACCAGGATACAAGTGCAGGTATGTTTTGATTACCTACTAATAATTTCAAATAATATAATTGCTTGGGAATTGAATGTACTGTATCATAAAAATACATATCATACTCATCTGTATCATAAATTTCATTCTACCATCCATACCCTATACCTACTAGCTTTGTACTATGTATGCCTATTCATGCAGAACATTATGTTCAATGTCACGTACAGCCAATGCCAGGAGAACTCATTGTAAAACAGGCTTCCAATTTGATTTATCACCTTAATGTGTTATGTTGTCTTATATTTTATTACTGAAAACTGAAAAAAAAAACTATAAATAGGTATTTTGCGTACTCAATCCCAATGGGGTTGGCAACTGTCAAAGGTTTGCATAGATGGTGCCATCATAGCTTGCCCCTTTTCTATGGAATTTGGCTTAAAGGGCTGGCATCCAGGGCATTAAAAAATCAAAATATTGACACAATTCTAGGACATTGGGACATTAGGATTTAGGTGGTTGGGATTGACAGGGCAAGCTATGCTGGCGCCATCTGCTAAATACTTCAACCGGCCAACCCCATTGAATGTTAGATCCATATGTCAATCTTATTGTAAAATTTTGGAGTGAGTTGTAAAAATAGTAGAGATGCCCCGAATATAAATAGTGGTTTTGGCCAAATTGAATACCAAATATTCAGCTCCTCTCTTGGCCGAAGCACCGAATATTCGGCATGACATGCAAATATTTTGAATCACAATTATTATAAAACATGTAGGTAGTTAGAGTCAATCAAATCCGACTCATGATAAAAATAAAATATTTTATAATCAACAAATGCTCAAAAAAGGGTCTTCGTATTTAACAACTTTCCAAGAATACATTTTAATTATTAAATATACCTAGTGTTTGGTTATTTTTATTGTGTAGTTTTTCTTTTTAGGTAGGTGCAACAGATATTCGATATTCGGCCGAATAGTAGGCAATATTCGGCCGAATACCGAATAGTTGCCGAATATTTGTGGCATCTCTAAAAATAGTATGTCATACTTTTGTGAAAATCAGTAAACTATATTTCAATTTACTATCTAAAATAGCTCTGATATCACCCGTGTACAATCAACTTTGCCCGAAGGGCAAAAACCCAACAATGCAACATTGAAGGCTAAGTTTAACATTTTTAATTTAAAATTTAGTGTGTACAAACATTAAAATATAACACATGCAGTTGCTTTCCGCTGTCTGTCCGTCTGTCCCTATGTATGCTTAGATCTTTAAAACTAGGCAACGAATTTTGATGCGTTTTTTTTAATAGATAGTGATTCAAGAGGAAGGTTTATATGTATAAATTGTAAAGGTTTTGTGTAAATTAGTTCAACTACCCGTGCGAAGCAGGGGCGCCCGCTAGTGGATAAATAATTTAGAACAATGCTATCTGCAAATTGTGTCACTGAAACATTTTTTAGGGTTCCGTACCTCAAAAGGAAAAAACGGAACCCTTATAGGATCACTCGTGCGTCTGTTACAGCCCATTTTCTCCAAAACTACTGGACCAATTAAGTTGAAATCTGGTACACATATGTAAATTTGTGACCCAAAGACGGACATGTAACGTAAATAAATGAATTTTAAACATAGGGGGCCACTTTTTTAATTTTCTCATTTACCCCCCGTAAATGAGAAAATTAAAAAATTTGTTTTTCAAACTGTATCGTGTTACATATCAAATGAAAGACCTTATTCTAAGAATCTCAAATATATATATATATATATATATATTGTCATTTTAAAATAAATAGTTTAGAATTTGTTAAAGAAAATAGACAAAAAAAAACCGGCCAAGTGCGAGCCGGACTCGCGTTCCAAGGGTTCCGTAAATTACACAATTTTTATTTTTTATGTGAAACGCGAGTGAAATGTCTTTAAAAAACCCGTAGGGGTCGGATCCAAACTAAGTAATTAAGTCCGACTCCCGCTTGACTGCACATTTCTAATAGGTTTTCCTGTCATCTATAGGTAAAGAACTATTTTGTGTATTTTTTTCAAAATTTTGGACCCAGTAATTTCGGAGATAAAGGGGGGAATGGTCATTTTTTGGCTATTTTCTTAAATAACTTCATAACTATTTATTCTAAAATTACAATTTTTTTTTTGAGATTCTCACAATGAGCTCTTCCATTTGATATGTAACACGATATAGTTTGAAAAACTTTATTTTTTAATTTTCTCATTTACATTTACATTTAAAAGTGGCCCCCATGTTTAAAATTAATTTGTTTACGTTAGAAAGAAGAAAGAAAATACATTTATTTTAACATCATAAACATTGGACAAAACTATGAAGAACACATAAAACACAAATTAGATGCTAAAACAGGATCCCCACTCAGCATAATGCCACGGCAAGCCATGACGCTGATTTTCAGTGGGTACCTGACTTAAAACCTAAGCTACAACTAAACTAAACTAAACTAAAACGAAACTAAACTAAAACTAAACTAAACTAAACTAAGCTAAACTAAACTAAAACTAAACGAGGGACAAGACAAACTTCAAACACAAATTACAGAATTGCAGAAAAAAAATTGAAATTAAATTGAAATTAGGCAATAGGTAGATATAATTTAACATTTTTGTTCAACGTTGCGGATCGTTGGTTTGCATAAAACAGCAGAGAAGATGGTTGCTCTTTCCGTCAGTGAGACACATCCGTTACATGTCCGTATTTGGGTCACAAACTTACATTTTCAACCTTCCAACCAAATTTCAACTTAATTGGTACAGTAGTTTTGGAGAAAATAGGCTGTGACAGACGGACAGACAGACAGACGCACGAGTGATCCTATAAGGGTTCCGTTTTTTTTTTCCTTTTGAGGTACGGAACCCTAATTACCATTCCCCTATATCTCCGAAACTATTGCGTCTAAAGTTGTGAAAAAAATACACAATATAGTTCTTTACCTATAGATGACAGGAAAACCTATTAGAAATGTGCAGTCAAGCGTGAGTCGGACTTAATTACTTAGTTTTTTATTCCGACCCCTACGGGTTTTTTAAAACCATTTCACTCATGTTTTACATATTTTTTTTAAATTAAAAATTGTGTAATGTCCATTACACAATTTACATTACGTACGTAACCCTTGGAACGCGAGTCCGACTCGCACTTGGCCGGTTTTTCTTAAAAGGTTGACTATCATCAGGTCTCAGATATTTTTTTGCATTTTGAACCTTTCACAGAGAGTTCTCAGTTATCAACTTCTGATATACATGTTGATACATAGGTAGTATATCAATCACATAAAAAACAATACATGATAAAACAGAAAGTACCTAGTTACTGAGTATTTTTATAAACATTTACCAATATGAGTTGCATTGGGATAAGTTATAAATGGGTAAGACAAAATTCTTCTTATTCCTTTCATATTTATGTTTTTATTTAGAGGCTTTTCCGATAGGTATTTGCTTAAAGGAAATGGCATCAAGGATGCGTAGTGTAGACATAATCATAGGTAACAAAAGTGAGAGAAATTGCCACTACATGGCCTTATGTCTAGGCAATAACATATTATCGGCGCTTTATCTATGTAAATATTTAAGACAGTGTAAATACATGACACATTAAGACTTATTGTGTAACACTTACTGAATAAGCCTTCGTCATCACAAGAGTTTTCCAATTTTCATTTTGATCAACAGAGCTTTATTTAAGATTTTTGCACACAATTGGCAGCTAAATTATTTAAATATTCTGGTGAACAACTATTTGTAATAACAATGCTGTCTAATAAGTATCTGTTCAATGTTAACAATTTTTAAGATTTTGTTTATAATGAATTGCTAGCAAAATCTGTTCATGCTGGCAAAATAATTATAGTTGTTGATTTTAAATCCGCTTTTTTATATCTGGCATTGGCTATGCAAATAAGATTGTATATGTATAACTACAGGTATCACGTTCACACGTATTTTAAGTTTGCTTTTTAATATCTTTTTACATTACTCACATTTAAATAATATATTTAATCTACCTGTTATAACATCAATATTACGATAAGTATACAGAGTTGTATAGTTAATCCTAATCAGTCTTTCAGAGTTCAATTATACTTTATTCATGTAGGCCTAGCCACAGGCACTTATGAATAGTAGGTATTACATATAAACTATATATAAGCTAATTATCAGAGCATTTTATTCATGTAAATATAATTCATAAATATAGTATTGAATTATTATACAGATCAAATTTAATACTAGTGGCTTGACCTTTTCTCGAAAAGTTCTAGAAATCCGTTTTCGTTCATGTCGTCTCTAATATGGGTATATATTATTTGGTATCAGTGCATTCAGTATGATGTCCTGAACACAAATATGTGAAATGACAAGCGCGAAAGTGGTAGGGTAGTTGCTGTGACGTCATAACGTTTACAGTACAAAACTTTTTTTTCTTGATTTTAAACATACCATGTGGGGTACCAAATATAAGGGCTTTGTAAGTAGATTACAAATATATAACATACTGTAACATACTGACCAACCGCTTACTATGACGTAATTACTGTGCGAAGTTTAAAATTCTTTGTAACAAAGTCGCATAAGATGACTTCGCTTATAGTGACAAATCTTTTTTCGTGAAATTCTGACCGGTTACATACGCGGGTTCGTGGTCGTCGCCAACTCGCCACGTCTTTGACGTCTTTCCCTGCAAGGCGGTGTCGGCGTTAGGTGCGTTGGTGGCGTGTAAGATGTTTTATCGTTTTTATTCTCAGTGACAAGTTGATAATTGGTACAAAGTTCACAATTAATCTCTTACAAAGGAATTTGAAAAAAGTCACAAAAATAAGAAGTTAATCAACTATGCTCTATATGACATCTGCTTAGTATGACGTGTTTGTCACTTTGTCACTTCCCGTCGATGTCATTATATGCGGATTCTACTGTATATATTTATCATATACATATTTCAACAAGTATATTCTGGTGACGGGAATGTGGAGTTTTGGTGCTAATATATTTTTATCTTTTTTTCTGTCTGTCTTCCCGTACCCCTTCCGACACAATCCTGAACCCAACGCATACGTAAGTCGTCCCAAATTGGTAATTATAATTGAACTGTCTTCTTATGCTTTTTCGTCGTTACGTATAATCTTTATTCCATTATGCGTCGCCCGTACTAACCCGAGCATTGCTCGCTTTGTTACTTTTTGTCTTCTCTGTTCTCGACTTCCTAATTGTTATTACTACATCACACGATCATTTTCTATTTAAATTGCGAATTACACACACATTAATTTACTACATGATTATTATGTTTACGTTCACTCGCTATTAAACGCATCTCATCTCATAAATGTTGGAATATGCATGAAATCGGCACTGCATTATACCGGTCCCCCGCCCGCGCCCGATACCCCGCCCGCCTGCCCCGCTCCGCCCCGCTCCGCCCCGCCCCGCCCCGCCCCGCCCCGCCCCGCCCGGCGTTCGCCCCGCCCGCTGCCCGGATGGCCGTCGGTTGACGGTTGACGGACTCCTGCGACGCTGCGTCAACGCGCCTGCTAATTCACGACATCAACTCTGGAGATCATTTCGGAATATGTGCTCATGGCATCACACAATGGTTTCAATCTGTATCTGTGTAAATAAATGGTGATGTGGGTGAACAAATTGTGCTTACGGAATTAAAGTTGGAGCGAATATATTACTAGTTTTAACACGGCCAGGTTTGGTGCGAACTGAGGTGCGATGCTCCAAGTGCTCCGCGCACCTGGGTCACGTGTTCGATGACGGGCCGGCGCCCACCAAGAAACGTTTTTGTATTAATTCTGCCTCGATGGACTTCATACCAGCCGAAGAAAGGAAGGATTAGCTTGTCTTCAATACTTTTTTTTTAAATAAGGGTTCATCCATTAATTATATCACACGTTTAGAAAATGTGACATGTTTTGACAAGCGGGACAAACTTTGTGACGTCACTATAACTTATTTAAATTATTTTTTCGCTTTACAGTTAAATAACAAGTTTTTGGAACGATAATCTTTTGTAATCGATTAATTTTCTTTCCTAATCAGTTTTGGATTATAAAATTTCCAAATTTTCTTGTGTAAAAAATATTTTGATAAAATATTAATAATACTTAATTCGATTTGCCGATTTCATTAAAAAATGTGACGCCACACCAGGGGGGGGGTTGCCAAATGTGACCAAGTGTGGACAAGGAGGGGGGGAGGGGTCAAAAAACCTCAAAATTCGTGTGACGTTATTAATGAATGAACCCTAATACTTAATGTCGATATGTTACCTGTACTATAAAATATAAATAAGTAAACAAATAAGACAAGTGAACAATTATTTTATAAAAGATCCAGTCCCAAGCAACGTATAACTCAAACTTGAGAGACTCCAAATAATTTAATTAAAACGAACCAACATGTTTTATAAAGTAAGTAATTTGATTGTCTTGTTACATATGTACCTATAATTTCTCGATCATTGATGACTAATGAACGGCATTCCTAAGTCGTCATGTCACAGATTAATAAATAGTTACTACGTAACAGATACATCATTCCCATACAAAAGCGAAAATACCTACGCTATAATAGCCTACAAAATCTTAATAATAATACCTGCTGCTCAGGACGAGAAGAAATGTACCATAAGTACGCGAACAAAGAGTCGAGACTGCCTTGCTCGCCGTGCGAGTCACGTGCCAACGCGTCATCGTAAGAATGCGCTAGGGTTGTACTGTTACTTATGTTATTATTGTAATAAAACAAATGTTGCGAATCAACCATATTTTTTATTAGTCAATCGAATATTTAAAAACAACAATTATATTACCTGACTCAAAAAACTCCTTCATTTACGATTTACCTACTTATGTTCAAAGAAAGAAATGGTGACAAAATTCATAAAGATAGATTTAAAATACTACTCGGTAAATACGACAAATTTTCCTTGGTTTTTTGACTTTTACACCCATCTACTGCACAATAATTTCGTGGTTTCGGCATTTCGAAGCGTAGGCGCGGGAAACGCGCGGTGCGAGCGCTCAGGCGGGCGTTCGGCGGCCCTCTGTCGGTTGAATCGTCGACGATACGCCGAGCGGTAGGCATATAGCGCGTGGCCTTGAGCGAGTGAAGGAGGCCTGCCTAATCTTCCGCCGCAACATATCTTCGCGCGGCGCGCCATATCTTTTGTTTATTTCTAATTCCCTGGCTTTACGCCCCTTCTTAATAGTAAACCTATCATTGCCCATTTTATATTTACAGTGTTAGACTACACTATACACTAATTGTACTATAGTATAGAATAACTAGGTATACTAAAGACTGTACACGATAAAACCTGTCCACGCATGATATGGTAAATCTTTTAAATGAGTGTGCATTTTCAAGCATCACTTTTTTTAATAATTTGTGGTTTACTATCATTAGGTACAAATGGAAAATTGTCCACTCGAAATTATACGTCAAAATAGAAAAATGACAATTTAAAATACATCAATTAGGAAAATTGTCTATCCAGCGTAATGTCGAAAAATTATTGTCCAATAGTAAAAATGTCAAATATGATACAGGTCAAAAAATATTTTGTCCATTTTTGTTTACGGACACTCAGAAAAAATATCAATTGTAAATATGTGTTATTGTGTATCTGATATGAACATTCTGAAGTACAATAATTTAAATTTTGATCTTACTTTATATTAAACTATATTTACTTTGCGTGTATTTCATTTTGCTCATAATTTATAATGGGCAAAATTCCATTATGGCATAATTAATTTACGACGATTACAAATTTGGTTAAAAATGGTTTTTAGCACAATTACATCTTGACTAGATTCACTTTGGATACTATTACTTTTGGTCCAACTTCAGAATGGTCATTTCAAGTAGACTATGTTCCATTTGTACCTTGTACCTAATGACAGTAAACCAAACTACATAATAAAATTACAAACTGTTTGGTTTGTCTGTGACTTTGAGCATTATATATTCCACTGTACCTACCTTTTTTTTTTTTTGGCCACGGTCTTCTGACAGTCTTTACCAAATTCCCCTTTTTTAGGGTTTCGTACCTTAAAAGGAAAAACGGAACCCTTATAGGATCACTCGTGCGTCTGTCTGTCTGTCTGTCCGTCTGTCACAGCCTATTTTCTCGGAAACTACTGGACCAATTAAGTTAAAATTTGGTACACATATGTAAGTTTGTGACCCGAAGACGGACATGTAACGTAAACATATGAATTTTAAACATGGTATATATTTTTACCGAATGGACATATTCAAGCAGTTCTTTTGTTTAAATATTCTGTATATATAGTTCTATATTAAAAATACTTTTGGGGGGTAAAAGAGAAAATTTAAAAAAAATATTTTTAAACTATATCGTGTTGTATATCAAATGAAAGAGCTTATTGTGAGAATCTCAAATATATTTTTTTATAATTTTAGGATAAACAGTTTAGAAGTTATTCACGAAAATAGGCAAAAAATGAGCATCCCCCCCCCTTTATCTCCGAAACTACTGGGTCTAAAATTTTGAAAAAAATACACAAGATAGATCTTTACCTATAGATCACAGGAAAACTTATTAGAAATGTGCAGTCAAGCGTAAGTCGGACTTAATTATTTAGTTTTTGATCCAACCCCTGTGTCCGAAAGCTTAAAGTTCCGATTTTACACTTTTCCGAAAATATTTTTTTCCGAATTTCTAAATTCCGAAAAATCATTCTCCGATCGGAAATAAAATAATTCGATATTCAGAAATTCGGTCTTTTGTAAGGTCGGAAAAATGAAATTAGTGGTATTCAATTCAAATTACACTCACGTTTTACTTTAGTAATTCGGTATTCAGAATTCGGTTTTTTGTAAGGTTGGAAAAATGAAATCCGTGATATTCAAATGAAGACTCACGTTTTAGTAGTTATTACACGTGCCTGTCGTGGCGCATCATGTTAATTTCGGCATAAAAAAATAAGCAAGAACTGCGACTGTTGCCAGAAGTTGGTTAGGTTAGGTTAGAACTGCGACCCCCAAGAAAACGAACTGTTGCCAGAAAAGTGGGTTAGGTTAGGTGAGAACTGTGTTTTTTTTTTACTGTTGCCAGAAAAATGGATTAAGTTAGGTTAGAACTGCGACCCTCAAGAAAACGAACTATATCAATATATTCGAAATATCGTTATTTGGAAATAAAAAAATTGGGATATTTAAAATAGGAATCACGTGATTCCTATTTTAAATATCCCAATTTTTTTCAAATTCGAAATAAGGGCTATTCAGAATTCGTTGTTAAATTCGGTGTTTGTCACCATCGGAATTGTTATAATCGGAATTATGTGCTTCGGAATTTAAAATTTCGGGTTAATGGCAATTCGGAATTCGTGATTTCAAAAATCGTAATTGTTAAATTCGGTGTTTGTCACCATCGGAATTGTTATAATCAGAATTATGTGTTTCGGAACTTACAAAATTCGGCTTTTTGGGTTTTCGGAAATATAAATCTTCGTGATTTTCATCATTCGTAATTACCACAGTCGGAATTTTGATGGGTCGAGCATTTAAAAATCGGAATGATAAAATTCGACATTCTAAAATTCGGAATAAAAGTTTTCGGAATGTTGTAGTGTACCCGCACAAAACAGCTTGTAAAAATATAAACACAATTGTGGCTCTGTAGCAGGAAGCGAGTGAAGATACTGAAAATTATCAAAAAACTCTGGACAAATAAATAATTAAAGATATGATGGAATATATTCGGCGAAAACTCACACACGCCCGTACATTGTGATATGATTGTATTTTTAATATAGAACTATATATAGGTATACAGATTATTTAAATAAAAGTACTGCTTGAATATGTCCATTCGGTAAAAATGTATACCAGATCATGCATGACCGGATTTTATCGTGTACAGTCTTTATAGAGTACTTACGAACCAATATTATTTAGTTAATATGCAAGAGCACAAAGTTGTACATGTTCACTGATAAGTGATAACCCAGTGAAAGAAGCCACCAAAAATCAATTCACATGATTCGCAAGTGGTGGTAAAATATAAACGTTTACCGCTGCGAGCTGCGAGGCCTTTGAGGCTCGATATGATAAACAACTGCTCTCGAGAGCGAAATATAACCTTTTTCAACTCACCACTTAAATAAGTTTGTTTCATGGGTGTATTAAAAAAATGTACCTAGTTTAGCGTGGTTAAGGACCGGTTACGTAAATTAACCATGTAAGTCATAATGTGTTGTATTTATTGTACTTAATTCATACACATGTAGGTAAGTTTATAGCATAAGCCAACACACTCCCATACATATAACTTAAATAAAAACTGAAACTGAATCAATTAACTTAAATCTAATTACAGGTCCTTATAGCTACGTATGTACAACTTCTTTGCACTTCACCATCATGATATTCATGATACGTATTCCGTTATGATCAAGCTTATTTTTCCTTTACAGAATAAAAGTCACTTTTGCCACTATTTTCAAAACATAAAGAGCGTGTTCTTTCTGTATTAATTAAAAATAGTCGTGCAGTCTTATCTCGCGCTGTCGCGTCACGGCGCCTTCGTGCTAAGGCAGCCTGGTGAGGTGAAAAATATATATTGCGTCACAATACTAGATGTATACAAATACCTAATGCAAAATGGTCTTAGTCGCGATCTTGGTAGAACATTTTAAAATCTTGTTAAGTCAGCAGCAGAAAGCAGTGAAGATGAGGTAGCTAAAAAATAAATCCGCAAGGTTCTTAGTTCCTGTAACAATAAACTAGTTCTCATTCGAACACCTTGTTACCCCTAATCTCTGCTGCAGAGTGCACCGACGCGACGGCCCATAACCTCTTCTGGATACAAAAATACTTCCGTACATTTTTAACAAATGTTGGTATGTATTATTATTCTTTAGTTACAATTTCCTAAGGCAACAGATAGTGTTAGTGTAATAACAGTCATCATAAAGTTACCACAATTATTAAGTCATTGTTTTTACTATTTTATCTATTTCAAGTGTTTGATTAATTTTAAGAGCGATTTTTAACAATAATACCTATTTAGTGTTAACTATTTATTTAATTCGACCGCGATGTATAATTTTTGTCTAATACATATTGTCAACATAACTGAAATAAAATATTTTGATGTATTATTGTATTTTTCAATATACCTGTCCAAAGAAAAGCCAGCACTGCCAGCATTATATTATAGCCACGAACAATCTGATTTGATTCTAGTACCTCTACCTACCTTGAAATTATTGGTCATAAACACTTGTAACTAATCATTTAAAACCATTCAAATATTAATCGACATGCATTACTCTTTAAATCTACCTACATGAATCAAATCGTGCGTGAACTGTCCATATTTGAATTATTTTTAAATTATTTATTTCCTACAAGCAAAGAGGATATAATAGAATAGAGCGATACTGTCATAGCAAAGAGGATATAATAAGATAAAGCGGTACAGTCATAGTAAATTTTGTAACCACTGTAAATTCACTTCCATCTATCGACATACTTTAAAACTAAAAATGAAGATTTATAAAAATACGTTCAAATGTATTTAAATATGGATATTTTTTTTTATTTGCATTAATTATTTTTATATGATTTGATCCATGTCCTTTCACTGATATGCGTTAAAATTGTTAAATAACACACGAAACTGTCAACGCCCTCTATACGAGAGTAGGCCAAAGGTGGTGGCGCCATCTGATCGAGAATCAAATTTTCGTTATTTTCGAGGCACGTTTTTTTCCTTAGACTGTATCCATCTATTACGGAGTTATATCTATCTTTGCTACAAGTGTTCATCTCGAATAAGGTACCTGCGCCAAATGAAATGAAATGAAAATATCTTAAAAAATCTTTATTTTCAGGCAACTGTTAGCCTTTAGATAAATACCTTAAAACTAGCATACACATTATACAATAGTATGTCTTAAAAACTAAAAACACACACTATGGCTGTGATGCATTTAGCAACCCCGCTGTGTCACTCTGTGTCAGGGAGCCGCCGGAGCCGGCCGCGGAACCGCCGAAACTTGACACCCTTCGGCCAAAACTCCTCCTTGGTGAAGGTCGCTACAATTGAAATTCGCATTGTGTCGAGATTCCAACTTCGCGACCCTCATGGCGAATCCGGACTTGACTCGTAGATACATACTTTACGATGTACTCGACCTTCGTGGGACCATAAATAGATATAACTCCGTAATAGATGGATACAGTCTAAGGAAAAAACGTGCCTCGAAAATCACGAAAATTTGATTCTCGATCAGATGGCGCCACTACCTTTGGCCTACTCTTGTATAGAGGGCGTTGACGGTTTTGTTTGTTATTTAACAATTTTGTCGCATATCAGTGAAAGAACATGGGTCAAAATCATATAAAAATTATTAATGCAAAGAAAAATATCATTTACAGTACATATGGTGCTACTTTCTCGCACTAGTGCGTCAAATAGCACTTTTCGTGCATACGTCGAAAGTTTAAAGGGCCATATGTACTGTAAAACGTTGTACGATACACGTGCGAATAGGTATTTCGCAACTCGTGTCGATTTAAAACACTCCCTGCGGTCGTGTTTTAATTTATCGCCACTCGTTTCGAATTTCCTCTTTTCCGCACTTGTATCGTAAATAACTATTATCCACATTTAAATACAATTTATCGTATTTTTTAATTCTTCATTTTTAGTTTTAAAGTGTGTCGATAGATGGCAGGGAATTTACTGTGGTTACAAAATTTACTATGACAGTACCGCTCTATCCTATTATATCCCCTTTGGTGGGACACATACAGCAGCGTCAGCGTCGACGGTGTTGCAGGATGCAGCAAATGGTACCAACCAGTCGGCCAAATAAGAAGGCCCATCGATAATTTTATTTTTCTTGTTTAATATGAACTTGCAGTTTTGTCTATGGTACTAGCTAACATGGACGCACAATTTAAACCCATTTACACTTCTAAACTTATGAAAGTAAGCAAGCATAGTTAAAAACTGGGTCTTATTTAACCACGGAATAAAGAAAGAGCGCGGCGGGCCCTGACAGGAAGCGGCCTGAGCCTGAATAGAGGATATTACTGCAATGTTCTGGCACCAGAGTGCAGAACTAGCCATTTTAAAGGCAAGGCGGTTTGTTTACAGAGGACAAACACAACGCTATCTAAAGGGATAATTGGCCATATTTTCTTATTTCGAAAGAGATTATGAGCCCTCGCCCATTACAATAATTTGAACTTTACAGTAAAGGAAATGATGTCGAAATTGCATCTACGATTTTTATTTTTAAAGATATAGCACAATCGTATTAAGTCTAACCTCGAAATCCTTCCAAAGTTATGAAATTTGGTATGTATGTTAATTAAAGGTCTCTTTCATGTCCACACTATTTGACATTTGGGGACCTCGAGGAATCGCAGCCATCTTGGAAAATGTGTACCATCCTGGAGAAATTTGCGTTTTACTCTAAATATACGTTCTCTATGAAAATATGGTGTAAGGCAACATTAAAGCTTATTAAATTCTACACAAAGCAGTCCTAGATATCTTTGCGGAAAAAATACATCTTGTTTATAGAAAATAATAGCTGAATCCAGATTTAGCGCTTATACCCTTTCAGGAGATATTCTCTTAATAAGCTTTCGTTTCGTCATACACAGTATTCACATTAAACCCAGATATGCCGAGAAAAACAGAAAAACCAAACAAGACTTATACTTTTGAAGATGGCGTTTGATTCCCGTGGTCCCCGAAGCTCCAATTTTATGACACGCAAACAGGGATCCCTGAAATTGTAGGTGCAAATTTCGTTACTGTCACTATTGTTTAAACCCCATTTAAGACCTAAAATCTGTTTTTGCAGTTACATTTTTAAGTCCTAAATATTTTTCCTCCATTTAGTTTAGTAAATTTGTATTGCATAGCACTCGTGTACCAATTATGGATCTACTGATGTCTATTTTATCGAAATCCACTCAATAGTTTAGGCGCTAGGAGTAAAAATATGATTTAATATTCGGCGTCCTCTCAAAGCGGCTGTATTGATTTTTCTTTAATAAAACAAGTGTAAACAGGTTGTGAAGGGCAAGAGGAATCTACCGATATGTCATTTTTAAAAATCCGTCCAGTATCCTGAGCTGATTTTCAGTATTTAAACCCATAACCCTACTATCTGTTTAAGTCGCAGTCGAGTAAAATTTTGATATTGGGGTAGAACGCGTACAAATATATAGACAAAAGTGGAATTCATATTCCTCCAAGTTTCATATTAAGAGAATATCCCCTGAAAGGGTATTAGCGCTAAATCTGGATTCAGCTATTATTTTCTATAACAAGATGTATTTTTTCCGCAAAGATATCTAGGACTGTTTTGTATAGAATTTAATAAGCTTTAATGTTGCCTTACACCATATTTTCATAGAGACCGTATATTTAGAGTAAAACGCAAATTTCTCCTGGATGGTGCACATTTTCCAAGATGGCTGCGATTCCTCGAGGTCCCCAAATGTCAAATAGTGTGGACATGAAAAAGAGACCTTTAATTAACATACATACCAAATTTCATAACTGGAAGGATTTCGAGGTTAGACTTAATACGATTGTGCTAATAGTCCCATCAAGCGTCGCAGTTGAGCTACAATCACAGAAGTTCTGCTACTCGGCAACGGAGGGCCTAAGTTAATCAAGAGCGTTCTTTAATTTTACGTTAAATAGATATCAACCTTATTAAATTTAATTAATAGTAGTAATGCAACAAAATAAGAGGGTGGTTTTCAGGCGCGGCTTCCTCTAAGGAGCGCTTGTGCAGTGCACTCCCATAAAATTATAGTGCCTAATTAATATATTACTCTTTAAGATCTATCGTACAAAAGTCAATACCAATTAAATAATTACCTTTATTCATTATAAGTTTATAGACGGCCTATACTACTCGGCCTACTCCTATAATTTCATAGGAATCATAGGTAACGCGCGAAGCGGAGCGCTTTGGATTGCGCTCCTATGAAAAAGATTTAGTACATAAAATCAATAGGAAATTCAATGAGAGCGAAAGAGAAGTTTCGCTACAGTTCCGCACGTGAAACAGAAGATTTTCTATGAAGAAAGAGGTAAAATTGGAGCGGCGCTCCGTAGCCCGTTTGACCTTGCGCCCTCTCGTCGAATGCGCGCGCATTGTGTGCGCCATATTGTCACTTGTTTGTAAACAGACCTTAGTTAGTAGTCAATTTTAAAGTACGCGCGTGAATGGAATTTTGGCATTTTTTTATTATAAATAATTAACCAAGAGTTTAAGCAGTAAGTGCACATAATTTGTTTGTTGTGAGGTGTTTAAAATGAATGAATTTAACGGGAGAATGTGAAAAAAGTTTACAAAATCGACTCGAGTTCAATATAAAAGGAAAACCTTGAACTTTCGTAACAATGTTCGTCAAAAACAAAAACTTATATGTCATTAAATAAGATCAATATGAAAAAACACCGTGGTTGTGTTATGTCGCTGTGATAAAAGTAACTAGGTGTTTTAGTTTATCGTGTTACCTACCTAAGTACATGTATGTACCTAAGTATATGTCTTGTTTGGAGCGGGCGCGGGCGGGCCGGGCGACGGCTGTGCGGTGAGTTTGCTTGGACCGAAACCGATGTGTTAACAATTTAGCACATATTTCCATAAAATTTGAAAACAACATTCACAACCTAGAATCCATTTGTAAAATGAACTGCAGTTAGCGTCTATCGGTCGTCAAGATATTCGTAATAGCGAAATTCTATAAGAGAGTTCAATGACCGTATTTTGTGTCGGTTAATTCAATGTGTAGTTTTTTACTGTGATAGTGAACACCCATAATATAGAATCACCAGCCGCCGCTGGTGGTTTTATGAAACGAGCGTCAGCGAGTTTCATAATAGAATGACACAAGTGTTTTAAGGCCTAATTATGTATAGTGGCATATACTACTTTATCTAAACACATGTCATAAGTACTCTAAGATGGGCTCAGAAGCCGTAGGAAAAACCTGCATTGCTACTAGTGCTACCTTAAAATATCTAGACTAGATATTAATTTATAATGCAATAAAAAATAAAATTGAACAAATACAGAAAGAAACTAGGTACTCATATAGTCAACTAAAATGTAAATTACAAACAACTTTTCACAATTATATTTTCGTAACAGCAAAAAAACAACAAACAAATGACAACAGTAATGGCGGCAATTCGATCCTCCGTCAAGACGAATGTTTTTTTTCTTAGACAAACGAGTGAAGGCGCTAGTCGCTGCCTTTGGCCGTAACCTGTTACTTTCTAGAGCCGAGTCAAACCAACCAAAATCTGCAACTGGCATTCAATTAAAAATTATATATGGCAATGTTTTAGCAGTCACTAAACGTCATTCATATAACATGTGTATTGTCAGAATCGTATTAAATATTTGTTGGATTACTTGTGTTTTGTGATAAACGGGGAAACTATGGTAAAACCTTATAAAAGTGGCGTGCTGGAGCTACTTTTCCGCATGATAAATATTTTTACATTAATAAAAAATCAGCACGAGGCTATTCAAGCTGAAAAAAGGCGATTGTTTACAATATTTGGAGTTGATTACGGGTAAGTGGAATGAAACATCTTAATACTTGCACCATATGTAGACAATATAATATTGGTTTAGATTAAGGTTTCACAGCAAATTCAACACACCTAATAGGTATAGGCTTCTTCTTCTTCTTCAGGCCTTATCCCATTTTTATTTGGGGTCGGCTCTCCTAATCAATTTTCTCCAGTTGTATCTGTTCCGGGTCGTCGTTGGGTCTATATTCTTATTCTCTAGGTCTTTCTTAACTACGGACATCCATGTAAGTCGGGGTCGTCCACTCTTTTTCGGCTTTTTCACACACTCTAGCACCTTTCTAGTCATGTGGTCCTCCGGCCTTCTCATGACATGACCATACCATCGGAGTCGTGTTTCCGTTAGCTGGTCCTGTATGGGTCTTATTTTGAACGAGCCTCTGGTTTGGCACTTTGTCCATGTGTGTCACTCCAGCAGACCACCTTAGCATTCGCATTTCAGCGACGTGAAGTTGGTCGGATTGTTGCTTCTTGAGAGGCCAACATTCCGCACCATATAACATTGCTGGTCTTACAGCGGTTTTGTACACTTTGCCCTTCACGCGGATGGGCATCCTCGGGTCACAGAGTACTCCTGTAAGCTCCCTCCACTTTTTCCAGCGTGTACTTTTACGATGCGCTACGTCGCTGTCGATGTAGCCGTCATTGGTTATTACGCTGCCTGGATACTTAAAGTTTTGTACACTTTTAAGCGCAGTATTTTGCAGGTGTAAAGTATGTTGGCCACATATGTTGCATATGTGGCGTATGTTGGCGGTCGTACTGTTGGCAACATTGCAGTGCATATATTCAGTTTTCTCTCTGCTTATTCTCAGTCCCGCTTTTTATAGGGCTGACCTCCAGCTATCCAGCGTTCTTTGGAGTGCTCTTGGATCTTCATCGATGAGGACAACATCGTCTGCGTAAAGAAGGTTCCAAGGTGTTGGTTTCTGGATATTAGACGTGAGGTAGTCCATAACGAGGTTTAATAGAAGCGGGCTGAGAGCTGACCCTTGGTGAACTCCAACATTTACGTGAAACTCATCACCCATTCCCGCTGGACATCTTACTTTTGTGGTGACGTTACTGTACATGTCGACTATGATCCGTATAACGTATAACATTCAGGGACCTTCTGGGACCGCAACGCCTGCCCAATCAGAGGCCTCGGGATTCGGTCGAACGCCTTTTCCAGGTCTATAAAGGCCATGTGTAAGTCTTTCTTGTTGTCCCTGTAGGATTCAATTAAAATACGTATGGTGTGGATTGCGTCGGTTGTAGATTTTCCGGTGACAAAGCCGCACTGGTTTTCTGTCACTGATGTTAGTTTGCGAAGTCTTTGATCCAGAACTCGTTCCCAAATCTTAAAACTGTGTGATAGCAGTTTGATGGCACGGTTGTCGCGTTATCGCGTCCTCCTCCACGTATACGGAGGAGTGCGTAACGGAGCAGGGAGTGAAGATAGAAAGAAAAAGATAGAAATAACAGGGGTAGGATCTTTATTTATCGGCTTAAAGTGTCAATATGACACGCTAATAAGTTGTTTTAGTTGGAAAAAGAATAAATACGAGGAGTCCTCTAGGCGAACGCGCAAGGATGGAGTGACGTGCCGGTAAGGCGCGCTGGAGAACGCGCTTGTAGTGGCGCGCTAGTAGCACGCGCAAGGCAGGGCGCGCTGGTAGCTTGCGCAAGGTAAGGCGGGCTGGTAGCACGCGCAAGGTAAGGCGCGCTGGTAGCACGCGCAAGGCAAGGCGCGCTGGTAGCACGCGCAAGGTAAGGCGAGATGCGCTGATAGCGCGCGCTTGTAGAGCCGAGGCGCGCTGATAGCGCGCGCTTGTAGAGACGAGGCGCGCTGATAGCACGCGCTTAGGAGAGGCGAGGTGCGCTGATAGCACGCGCTTAGGAGAGGCGAGGCGCGCTGGTAGCGCACGCTTGTAGAGGAGAGGCGAGGCGCGCCGATAGCGCGCGCCTGTAGAGGAGAGGCGCGCTGACAGCGCGTGCTTGCAGAGGTGAGGCGCGCCGATAGGGCACCCGCGAAGAACCACCCTTTGGCGCGTGCAGAGAGAGCGCCAGGAATGCAGGAGCTTTTTATTTGGTTTCTTGAAAGTGCGGGGCCTGGCTTGGCCCTGCACGGACCCTTATTACTGTTGTTCCTTAGTCGGGAACCAGAAGCAAACTGAATATATATATAATAATTTACAACATTGACAATTCATTCTCTTTTTCGTCCTTTGTGTCTGTTTAATGTAAGCTGCTGGAGTCCATGCCTCAACCGAATTCCAAAACCTTTTTTTTTGTTCACGGAGTGGGCGAATGCTTTTACGCACCGTCCCCCCGGCCGCGAGAAGGCCATTGATAGGGGGGGTGTGTGGGATTCGCCGCTCCTGTCCCCTCTCAACTGGCGAGAGGGGAGGGAGAACCTGGCCCTACCCACTAAACCCCCGCCGGCGTTTCATCCTCTTTGCCGTTTGTGAGGGCGCCATGGGATCGAGTACACTCCACCATGGAATTCCAAAACCTGGTAATTAGTTCGTCCTTTAATCTGACCTCTAAAACCCTGTTCTGTTCCTTCCTTCACTTGCTAAACAGATTGGCACACCAACTGTCAGTAGTCAACCAATAATATTGGTTTATTATATTGTCTACATAATACATATGGTGCAAGTACCTATATTTTGATCCCTTGATCCCTTGATCCCTGCTAG